>NW_016805390.1:2725177-2795894 GCF_001698545.2 Rhinopithecus bieti
AAAAAGAACAAATTTGGAATAATCATATTACCTAATTTTAAATGTTACTGTACACTTACAGTAATGACAAGGTGTAGCATTAAAAATCCAAGAAATAGAACCACATAACATAACCATTTGATTTGTAATAAAAGTTCTGAAGCAATTTAGTGGAGAATAAGTAACCTTTTTAACCAATGGCACTAAAACAATTGGACATCTATGTATTTTTTGAAAACAAACTGTTATCTTAACCTCACATGGTATGCAAAAATTAATCAAAAAGGAATATCTCTAAATATAAAACATGACATTATCAAACTTTTAGGAGAAAATATCTTTGAGACCTAACATTAGACAAAGAGTTATAAGATATGACACCAAAAGGACTATTTGTAAAAGAAAAATAATAAATTGTATACCATCTGAAAATCAAAAATATATGCACCATGGAAGAATAAAGACTACATGTCCAAAAAAAAAATATATATATATATATAAATTAGCCAGGCATGGTGGTGTGCACCTGTAGTCCCAGCTACTCAGTAGGCTGAAGTGGGAGGATCCCTAGAGCTTGGGGGGTTGAGGCTGCAGTGAGCCATGATCATGCCATTGTACTCCAGCCTGGGCAACAGAGACTGTTTCAAAACTAAAAAATAAAAATATAGTTGTACACCAATGTACATCCTTATGTATAATTTACACACATTCATGCCATGAAATGCTAATCAGCAATAAAACGAACAATTATTGATTCATACACCAACATGAATGAATGTAAGAAGTATTAGATGATGCAAAAGCAATCACACACTGAATGAAACTATATATCCCAATGCTCTTAAATCCAAATATAGGCAACCTAGTCTATTATGATAGTGTTTGATGGAAACAGGAAGCATAAGGAGTTGAGAAAAGTTATAGAATGAAATATTTTGAGGGGATGAAAATTGTCTATGAATCACTTTCTGCAATTGTTGCAAATGAGAAAGGTTCATACAATTGTCAAAACTCATCAAAGTGAACAGTTAATATCCGTGCATTTATCTAAGTAATAGTTTTTATTTCAGTAAAACAAGATTAAATAATAAATCCTATACAGCATCCAGCACAGGTTCTGGAACAGAGAACTTTTAAAAAAGAAAAAAAATAGATCTTTTTCTTTTTCTTTGAAGACTCTAAAACCCAGCTGGGCACAGTGGCTCACACCTGTAATCCCAGCACTTTGGGAGGCCGGGGCAGGCAGATTGCTTGAGCTTGGGAGATCGAGATCAGCCTGGGCAACATGGTAAAACACCATCTCTACAAAAAATACAAAAATTAGGCATGGTGGTGCATGACTGTAGTCCCAACTACTTGTGAGGTTGAGATGGGAGGATCCCTTGAACTCAGGAGGTGCAAAAAAAAAAAAAAAAAAAAAAAAAAAAAAAAACTGTAAAAGCCGTATGATAAGTTAAATCTGTACTATATCATATACAGATAAAGTAGTTTTAGAGAATGCAGCACTTGTTCAAACAAAATCCATGAGCAAATTCGATTGCTTTGTATCATAACCCAGGGAAGTGTTAAAACCTGGTGGCACCACTGTATTTTTTTAAGAGAATGATCACTCTGAAAAACATCACTTTTTATTACCCTGAGGAACATTCTCAAATAACTCCAATTTTATATTTAATGTCCACTTTTATATTTAATGAGCAATTTCTATTTGTAAGCACACATGCCTTGAATAAACAATTCTGGCTCTTATGGGCGTTTGAACTACACTTGCATTAAGAGGATGGCTATAAGATACTGTGACTTACAGTAGTCATTGTGGGAATATGCCTTTTGAAGCCCTCATACAAATAATAAGCTTCATTACAACATATTTTAGAGTGTTTTATGCATATAATCAGCAAATTAACCTCATGAATAGTTAGTCATAATAATTGTGCCTGCAATGAATTTGCAAAGTGCTTTCTAGATGTAAACTTATTGCTATTCTAAGCCTATGGGAAGACGAATGTGAAAAGTAGAAGATTCAAGTATTGGGAAATCTCAGAGGAAAGTCCAACTGTGCCATTAGAAAATCTTTAGTGGGTGATATTGGAGCTCCTTCCAGATCCTCTCACAGCCCTCTCTCATTTTTGTGTAAACTCCCACCCCTGTCCAGTCTTAATGTATTCCTCTTTCTCGTCATAATTCCCAATAGTGGTTTGATATCCTATGAAACATTTATACCTTTGCTGATTAAAATATTTCCCCAAATTAACTAGTTATGCCCCCTTTCCTCTTGATGGTTAACTATTTTTTAAAATAAATATTTTCATGGATATACGCATTCCTCCCATTATAAGTAATTTTTTTATGCGCTGTGTGAGGAGGTGTGTGTGTTTGAATCTACCTTTTCAGCCAGTGCCTGACATTTAGCTCAGTATCTGTCACTGGCAGGAAGTCAATAAACGCTTGCTGATCTGCGCTGTGTTCCCAGGTGATTTACCTCATCTCTCTGTGTTTAAGGCTACCAATGATAAGGACCCTAAAAAATGGCACAAATAGGTCCTTAGGCTCTTCTGTTTGCCTTCCTCTTTTTTCATGTGGATTATTTGCTTCTAATAATTGTAAACTTTCCCCTTTTTTCTCATATACATTATTTTCTCGTTCCCTTTGCATGAGATTGTCACACAACGTTCATCAAAATTTGTCATTGACAAATACTTCATTTTTATGTTCTTGCCTAGTTGTACCTTTAAGTAACATTTAAAATGCCATAGAAGGATGGATGGGCGCGGTGGCTCACGCCTGTAGTTCCAGCACTTTGGGAGGCCGAGGCGGGTAGATCACGAGGTCAGGAGATGGAGACCATCCTGGCTAACACGGTGAAACCCCGTCTCTACTAAAATACAAAAAAATTAGCCGGGCGTGGTGGCGGGCGCCTGTAGTCCTAGTTACTTGGGAGGCTGAGGCAGGAGAATGGCGTGAACCTGGGAGGCGTGGCTTGCAGTGAGCCGAGATCGCGCCACTGCACTCCAGCCTGGGGGACAGAGAGAGTGAGACTCCTTCTCAAAACAAAAAAGAAAAAAAAAAAAAAGTCATAGAAAACTTCTGTTGGAATGCTAATTGGTACAGTATGCAAACTGTAAGTTAACTTGGACAGAATACTTATTTTCACAATACGTTGTGGAAACAGTTTAGAACAAAATACATGTGCCAGCTATCTTTTATTCTCCATGTATTTTTAACCTCAGGGACAAGAAGCTGAATTAAACATAATCCTGTCTTCATCATGTGCTCTTGTCATTGGTGTAATCAAGGCTCAGTTCTTACTTCGTTTCTATTCTGTTCATATTAAGTTTCTCCTCCACGCTCCTGCATGGATATCCACTCTCATGTATAAAATATGTGTCCTTCAGCATGTCTCAATTTCACAGTTTCTTTATATGACTCATCCAGATTGCTTATTTCCTATTCCCCCAAATATTATCTTATTATGTTATGAGTGGAATTTCCTTATCAATTATAAAATTTAGGTACTTATTGCTGGGATGCAGGATCACTATTGCGATTTAATTATTTTTTATTATCCAGCCCTTTAGTGAATTTTTTCATTATATCTAATAGTTGTGAGTTGACAACTCAGGATTGCTCAGGTATGTGATCATAGAATCTATAAAGAATTACTTTTTTTACTTGGTAATATTGTTTGTATTCTTACTGTTACATCAACAAAAATTTCTACAATCACAAAACAATTATAACATGATGTTATTAACAATTTCTATTCTGTTATTTAATTTCAAAGTGATATATTTAATTTCAAAGTGATATATTGAATACTCTACAGTGACGTTTGATAATAACTAATGGTTTAGGATAAAATCCTTTTCTAGCTTTGTTGATTTTTAAATATGTCATAGGGATGCTTCTGATTTTCAGCCAAGATCCTATTTCTTATATAAATATCAGTATTTCCATTCAAATTAATTAGACATTAATTTTAAACCACACAATGCTTATTTACCTTCCCAATTTTTCTGTTACAGTAACTTGGCTTATAATATAATGGTCACTTAAAATTAGCACATCTGTAAATTCCCTTAGATTTTCAATTGAAACATGAAACGAGAAAAACAACATCCTCATTTTAACTTTCAAAAATATTACCATCCACTGAAGAACCACACACACACAAAATGATTCCACAACAGTTTTGTGGAATCCAACACCAACTTAAGATGTTGACCAGATTGTGTATGCAATTGTTTGGAAGGTGTAACTTCAGCAAGATTGCAAGCATCTTGATTAGCTATTGCAATTTTCCAGGAAGCTGATATTGTCATCCTGTGAAATAATTGTGAATACGCAAGTCTGTTAGGTGCTGATGGAATCATCTTCTGCATATGCAAAGACACGTTCAAAAACACGGGGTTATTATTCATAATTAATTATAATAATTTATTAAATGTCTACTATAAGTTCTGGAAAAGGGTAAAGCTTGATTCTACATTCCATGAATTTTAACCTGCAAGATGGTTTATCATGCCTACAGAATAGGATCTCACCATTTAGACATTAGGATACTAGGAAAAACTGCTTTTAAATCTTGTGATGTTGCTTAACACTGGTCCTCACTGTAAGTGGCAGTACTTAATGTCTGTAGTGGGCCTCATAATTATCACCTTTATTTGAATTTGAATTTTTGTAATGTGCTTCCCCCCAAAAATAGGATAGAATCATAACACAACTTGCTTAACAGTGTACCACAGATCTAAAATCAGTTTTCAAAAATGATTACTATTTTTTGTAGATACATTTTTTATCTTGGCCTGAGAACAGTTTTCCTCCTACTGTAGTCACATAGTCAAACTACTGCATAACATTTTTCTCGTGTATTTAAGATCTACAGATTAATAAAACTCATATCTCCTTTAACAAAAAAAAAAGTGAAGCTTTACAAAAGGTTTTTGCATAATTAAACACAATGTAGATTGTTTTAAAATCTCTCATCAGATAATGTCCTCCAAATGTTTTATTTCAGAATATGTAATTTTAAGAATACAATTAAAATTGTGTGACTTGTATCACTAGGCATCTCTAGCAGGAGATATTCTATTTCAAAAAAGTGATTATTTTAATTTTTTTCTGGAGTACATCCATGATCAAGTTTAGCATGCCCTGCACCAGTTAGAAATTTTAGATACATTAACTGATGTTAGTTGAAAAAAATTAACTTCTATCATATATGCTTAGTGAGAGTGCCTCTTATCACAAAGTATCTTCCTTTTTCATTACAATACACAAGAGAAATAGGAGGAGTGGAAGCTAAGAATTAGAAATTGTTTCCTGCTTTTAATTATTGCTTTGTATTTTCTTGCAAAAAGTGGTAGATTAGTAAGCACTAAACCTCACTGCCATGCACTTAGTTGTGCTGAGCGAAATAGGATAAAAGAGACAATCTGCTCATAGGACAGGACTGCAGCAATTGCTAGTTGGCTTATTTTGTAAGGGGACCCTGTCATCCAAACTCTGATCCAAAGGAAGCCACCGCCATCATATCCATATCTAGCCACACTTGGTTTGAAAGCTTCCTGGGCTCTGTGAGTGCTGGCTTTTGGGACCTATTTTTGAGGGGAAAGAATACGGGCATTGCTTCCTTCTGGATACACTGAACCCTCAGTAAAGGACTTGGAGGTGGCTTGTACAACTTTTACTGCTGAAGTAAATAGGCTTTGTTTTAAGCCTGGTACCTAATCAGTTCAGAACTTAGCTGTGTTTATATGCCACAGGGAAGTCAAAGCCAATGCGTCTTGGAACTGACTGAAAGTAAATGACCACTGTGTAGCTCCCTGTATTAATGCATAAGGCCCTCTAGACTGAAATATATCATGCAAAACGTGGCATACAGAAAGACATGTTGAATATTTCCTGTGACTAGTCAAGACCCTATCAAGAGGTGATCAATATCATCTACACTCTAACTGAATCTTGCATTTATACCCTATCTGAAACTTGCATCCTTTTGTACACTGTTTCTCCTCTATCTTTCTAGTTGGAACATAATCCTTAATACACAGATTTAGGGTTTATCCTCAACAGTGTCATTAGCTGATTGTCTAATGGAATCAACCTCTTTCTCTATCTTTACATGAAATTATTTATTTATTTGGATTTCCTTATTATCAGAAACATACTGACCCATGCAATTATTTAAAGACTGGATTTTGTCGAAAATTAGGTCACTCTCATGATGATAAAATAGGATAATGAAATGTGTATCCATATATAATAATAAAATAGAGAACACAAACCTATTTTAATTTAAACAGAACAAGTAAGGTAACTGCATTAGTTTCCAAATGCTGCTATAACAAATTTCTAAAAACTTAATGGCTTAAAACAGCACAAATTTATTATGTTACAGTTCTGAAAGTAAGTAGTCTAAAATGAGTTTGCAAGACTGCATTCTTTCTGGAGGCTGTAAGGAATAACCTGTGTTCCTGCCTTTTCCAGTTTTTTGAGGCTACTCACATTTCTTAGCTCATGGATCTTTCCTGATATCACTCAGATCTCTGCTTCCATCATCACCCCTCTTTCTCAAACACTGACCCTCCTGCCTTTCTCTTATAAGGACCCTTGTGGTTATGTTGGGCTTACCTAAACAATACAGATAATCTCCACATCTCAAAATACTTAACATTATCACACCTAAAAAGTCCCTTCTACCGAGGTTATATATTCACAGGTTTCTGGGACTGGGATATGAACACCTTCAGAGCTATATTCTGCCTACTACAATAAGCAATACCCAAGCTAATATTTTATTCTGTGCCTGAGGAACTATATTTTCACATCTCATTTCAGTTATGCTTGGTCATTCTACATCTTTATCATCCAAGGTGCAGATGAAATAAGAGTGTTTTGCTCTATGGAACAGTAGAAAGTACATTGGCTTTGGAGTCAAAAAGTCCAGTTTTCATACTCTGGCTTTTCCATTCAGCCAACTGTACGGCCATGAACAAGACATTTAACTTCTCTGATCCCTGACACTTTGAATACAGTATGGTCCTCAATAAATGGCAGTTGCTTTAACAAAATAATAATTATTGTCAAATTTCAAACCCCAGGCTCCCAGCTTTATACCCATTGTCTTTATTCCTGCAGTGAGGGAGTCCCTTCTCTCACAATATTTCCAGAAATACTGTCAATATTGCTGTCATGCTTTTCCCAAGTAAGGAATTTGAATTCAAACCACATTGTAAGTGTTGGATCACACACTCGGGCCATGCCTTTCATCCTGGCAGTAAGGCAGTATGCACGCTATCTTGCCAGGCTCACTTGCTATCCAGACCAGCTCCTAATTCACATGAACCTTCCCATGCTCCCCAACTCTTAGATATAGAGAGCATTTTTATCTTTAACTCATATGAACAATGCTGGCAAAATAATTGCAGGTGAACACTTATTCCAATTAACAGTATTTTAAGGTCTATATTCTAAGAAGATGATTTACTAGATTATAAACTTAATATTGTTCAGAAATAGCACTTCATACACTTTAACAATTTTTCTGCAAACTATCCCCTAAATTATTTCCCTCCCTACAAAATAGAATATTAATACATGTTAGACCACTTTACTAGCATTAAAGTGTTATTATTGTTATTATTATTAATTCATTGTAAAAAATGTTTTCAATGTAGTATTGTATCCTGTGGCTATTTGTATTTTCTGTCTTGCAATTATCTCCTTGTCTTTATTTTTCTAGTGGAGTGTTTATTATTTTTCCTATAGATTAATAGGAGCTGTTTATATAGTATTATGCATTGACTGCATTGAAGGCCCAATTCTTCGCCCTCCCTGTTTCCAGAGAACTGTCCTTCTGCCATGTAATTTTGCAGTACCCTCCTACTCAGGAAAAGATGTTATACTCACTCCTTAACATGGTGATCAATTACGTGACCTATGTTGACAAATGGCATGCTAGCAAATGTGATACAGGCAGATACTTGAAAACGCTTCTGCATTTGTATTGGTTTTCATTTCTCTGCCATTGCCATGAGTACTTACCTTTGCTAGCCTGCTAGACGAAAGACAGGTGAATAAAACTGAATCATTCCCTATCATCCCAGCCAAGTCTATCCTGTACTAAGTGACAGCCAGCTGGCTCTTAGTCTTGGGAGAGAGCCCAGACAAGATCAGTAGAACTGCCTCACTACCCCTCAGTTGACCACAGGCACATAAATGAGTCCAGAGGAGGTCAGCTAAATCCCATGGACCTGTGAGCTACATAAAATGTTACTGTTTTTTGCCACTAAGATTTTGTGGGTGGTTGTTACGCAACATTATCGCAGCAAAAGTAACTGATGTACCTAAAAGGATATTTGGCATATTCTCACCCAGCCCTTTCCCAGTTTGTCACTGACCTCTTAAGTATATTTATGTATTTTTAAACATATACGCTTATACATTTTCATATCAACTTGTGGTGAAATAAGAAATATATTTGGTGTTTGTCCCCAGTTCCTGGCACAGAGCTGTTAAAACCATTGGAACTTCCTAAGGGCTAAGGTTGATAGGAATGTCTTTTGTTCTAGTAAAGCAACTCTTGGCAGGCCCCTAGATAGCTTCAGAATGAGGGCTAGTTGCCAGAAAGACCAAGCCTTAATTAGAAACTTGGAATTTTCAGTCTTACCCGCCTCCCCACCACCCACCCCTCCATGCCAACCTTGGGGAAGAGAGAGAGATCAGAGTTCATTAATAACCAATGGCCACAATCAAGCTTACATAATGAAATCTCAATTAAAAACTAAAAAACTAAAACTAAAAATAAAAAATAAATGATGGAGTTCTGAGAGCTTCCTAATTGGGGAACACATTCACATGCCAGGAGAGTAGTACACCTCAACCCCATGAGTAACAGAAAGTCCCACCATTAGGACATTTCTGAACCTCTCCCTACCTACCTGTTCACCTGACAGTTATTCTTATCCCTTATAATAAACTAGTAGACCTAAGTAAATGGCTTCGTGAGTTCTGTGAGTCATTCTAACAAATTGCAAAACCTGAGGAGGAAGCCATGGGGACCCCCAATTTATAGCCAGTCGATTAGAAGTAAAAATTTGCATCTGAAATGAGGTTGTGAGATTGAGTTCTTAAACCTATGGAGTCTGACATTAAACCTGAGCAGTTCGTCAGTTTAAATTGAATCGTAGGATACCAAGTCAGTGTCATAGAATTGGAGAAATGGGTTTTGAAAAGAGAATTGGAAAGGATATCACATATTTTGTGTTAGGAGGAAAAAATCCTCTCAGTCCATGTTCAGAAATCTCTAGCTATAGCTACATTATAGCAGCAACTAAAAGTGACACCAACAAACTTGATATATATGACAGCTCTCTGGATTCTCTCAGCAAAGCAAATATTGGCAATGCAGCTCCAGGCTGGGTAGAGGTCACCACAGAGATAGATGGGCTCTAAGGAGACCCTGAAGAAGTCAGCCTCCTGCCCCTTGCAGGCTGATATTTGATCTAAACATGGAGTCTCCATATAGAGCTCTCTGTTTTCAGCTCAGTTTAGTCATTCAATGCATAACGACATTTGAAAATTTAAATGAATAAAGAAGAAACTCATATATTCTTGCTTTTGTGAATAGTTTCAAGGTTTTTTTCTTTCTTAACATATTCATGTAATAAAATAAAATAATTCAAGGATTATATTCTAGTTGGACAAAGAATCCTTACAGATGATGACAAATACAAACATTATACAGATGTGTACAGATATGCCAATATAGAGATAGACACAAATGTATATAGATATGTACAAATGTATATAGATATACAGATACGTATGTACATACAGGCACATAAAGGCAAAATACAGACATACACAGATATGTCAACTAATACTTATTACCAAGAAGGTGACTGTGAAGTATGGGGTCAGGGCCAAGGTAGTGGTCAGATCAGAGTTAGTAACTGTTCACAGAAGGAATTTTATTATATACATTAAAAAGTGGGCAAATAAATAAATGTATTATGGATTATTTATTTAAATATCCTTTTTTAAAGAAGGCAAAAAATTACCAATAAAAGCAATCTCTCATGTCAAGAGCTGAGCTGAGCTGGAGACAGCTGAACTATGAGGTATTAGGGCAGTAAATTAAAACAACAAGTGAGAATATCAGGACAATCATGTGATGTTTATTATTAACAGGACTTACAATGAGAGTATAGATCATTTTTTATAAACAAGAAATACAGATGAGGGGGTTTCAAAATAATAATTCTCACAAATTTGTCAGGTTGGAATTATCAATAAATAGTTTCATTTATAGTAAAAAAAAAAAAAAAAAAAAAAAAAAAAAAAGCCAAAATGAATGTACTAGTTGTCCACCAAAAAAAGTTAGAACTAATAAATGAATTCAGTAAAGTTTCAGTATACAAAATCAACATAAAAAACTTAGTAGTGTTGTCATACAGTAACAAAAAACTTTCTGAAAAAGGGACCAAGAAGCAATCTCATTTACAATAGCATCAAAAAAACTTAGGAATAAATTTAACCAAGGAGTTAAAAAACCTGTGCACTGAAAACTAGAAAAACACTGACAAAAGAAACTGAAAAGGACACATATAACTGGAAAGATATTTTGTGTTCATGAAGTGGAAAATTAATATTTTAAAATGCCAATATGTCTCAAAGCAATCGATAGATTCAATAAAATTCTTATTGAAATTTGAAAGTAATCTCTCACAGAAATAGAAAAAACTATCCTAACATTCACAAAAACCCAAGAAAGATCCAGAAGAGTCAAAGCTATCTAGAACAAAAAGAATAAAATTGTAGGCATCACATTACCTGACTTCAAAATATACTACAAAGCTTTGCAATAGAAGCATCGTGGTACTGGCATAAAAGAGAGATATTGACTAAATAGAACAGAATAAAGAGCTTAAACATAAATCTATACATTTACAGTCAAATGCCAAAAATACACAATAAGGGAAGGATGGGTCTTTTTTAAACAAATGGTGTTGGAAAAACTAAATATTCACATAATTGAGATTAGAGCCTTATCTCACACCATATACAAAAATCAACCCAAAATGAATTAAAGACTTCAATGTAAGACCCAAAACTATAAAAAATACTAGAAGAAAACCTAGGGAAAACTTTCCTGAACATTGTTCTGGGAAATTTTTTTTATATGATCCCCAAAACAAATGGATTTGACAGGCAACAAAACCAAAAAGAAACAAATGGGATTTCATCAAGCTAAAAAGTTTCAGGCATGGTAGCTTACACCTGTAAACCCAGCACTTTGGGACACCAAGGCTGGTGGATCACAAGGTCAGGAGTTCGAGACCAGCCTAGCCAACATGGTGAAACCCCATCTCTACTAAAAAATACAAAAATTAGCTGGGTGTGGTGGTAGGTGCCTGTAGTCCCAACTACTCGGGAGGCTGAGGCAGGAGAATCATTTGAAACCGGAAGGCGGAGGTTGCAGTGAGCTGAGATTGTGCCACTGCACTCCAGCCTGGACAACAAGATTGAAACTCCATCTCGAAAAAAAAAGTTTCTGCACAACAAAGGAAACAAGAGAGCAAAGAGAAAACCCACAGAATGAGAGAAAATACTTGCAAACCATACATCTGACAATAGATTAATTTCCAAAATATGTAAGAAACTCAAATAACACAATTGCATAATCAAAAACAAAAACTCCTAAAAAATGGACAAAAGACATAAATAGATATTTCTCAAAAGAACACATAAAAATAGCCAGCAGACATATGAAATGAAATGTTCAACCTCATTAATCACTGGAGAAATGCAAAGTAAAACCACAGTGAGCTATCAAGGCATACCTATTGGAATGGCTATTATCAAAAAGATGAAAGATAACAAGTGCTGGCAAGAATTTGGAGAAAAGGGGTCCCTGGTACATTGTTGACTGGGATGTAAATTGACATACCCATTATGGAAAACAGTATAAAGTTTCCTAAAAAAAAAATTGAAAATAGAACTGTCATATGATCCAGCAATACTACTTCTTGGTATATATCCAAAAGACATGAAATTAGTATCTTAGAAAGATAGCTGCACTCCTATGTTCATTAGAGCATTATTTACAATAGCCAAGATAAAGAATAAGCCAAAGTGTTCTTCAATGGAAAATTTTCAAATGAAAATGTTACACACACACACACATTCACACTCACACACACAGAAACATTATTCCACCTTTTAAAAAAGGAAATCCTGTCATTTGCAAAAAGGTGGATGAACTTGGAAGACATTATGCTAAGTCAAATAATCCAGGCACAGAAAAGCAAATACTACATAATCTCACTTATTGTGAAAACTAAAAAAGTCAAACATGGAAGCAGAGAGTAGAATGATGGTTGCTAAGGGCTGAGGGTGGAGGAGTGGGGGAAATAGAGAGATGTTGGTCAAAGGGTACGAAGTATTAGTTTGGCAGAATAAATAAGTTCTGAAGATCTAATGTAGCCTCATGATTAGAGTTAATACTGTATTGTATACTTGAAATTTGCTTAAATGTTCTCTCTACACACCCATACAAAATGACGATATGAGGTGATGGATATGTCAATTGGTTTCATTGTGATAATCATTTTACAAGGATTTTAAAAGATCACCCTGTACAATGTAAATATACATAATTTTTATTTGTCAAATAAACCTAAAAAAAGTTGGAGGAAAAATCAAATACAAAAGTAACAGTTAAGTCTTTAATCACTCACTGTGATTAAACACTCTTGTGTGTAAGCAAGACACTAACCTGGAGAATGCACTGGCTCTCTGCTGTTCTATTTTTCCCCCACGTAAAAGTGCAGATAAGAGTAAGCTAAATTAGTGCAGATGTAGGGAAATCTGAGTTCCTCACTCACAATTAAAGACTTCGTTTCAGATATGAAGTTTACTTCCACGGGATATAGTAATAATCTCTAAAATCCAAATGTTTTACAAGACACTGTTATAAAAATAAAAGTTCAAAAGAAACATTTGCAAAATAAAATAATTATTAGTTCCTATAAAATCTTCAGATTAGAAAGAAGACAATAAATACTTTTGTTAAAGTCATTGATTTGTCTCTTAATTTAAACTAACTTTATAGAAAACAATAATATCAGCTCCGTAAGACAGCTGAGTTTCTTTCCCCAAGAGTACAAGGGACTATAATTTTAAGACTAGGTGTTGGAATTTCATTAGAGAGACAAAACAAACATAAAGAGAAAATATATAGGGAAAGAGTAAAATGTGATTATAAACAAATGCAATATGGGCATATAATATTTTACAATTATTAAGCTGTCTAATTGATCTATCAGGTGATTCATATGAGCGTTCAACACTATTCTAATTGCTAGTCACCTGTATGCTGGTTGGAGCTATGGCACAGTATATTGATATCCTTAGCTATTTGGGTTAAGGATGCACAAAGCCTGACGCATCTGGAGCTTCATGTTCCATAATCCAAGTAACAAACTCCAGACATATAGTCGTTAGTTCCTTGGATGACAGATGAGCAGAACAGGGTCTTACCATTTCTCTACATTATCCACTAGTAGTGAACATGCTGTGCCATACCTACTACTCACCGTTCTCCATGATTCAATGTGTGGTCAAAGAAGGGTTAGAATCCCCCGCACAACTATTTCAAGAACAGTGTTGATGGCCAGAGTGTGTGATAGAGGCCAGGAGAAATTTTTGGTGAATTCATAATTTGACAGTGACCCAGATAATCCTGTCTCCACATATAGCACATACTTCTGCCTATTTGAGGTCAATATGGTAACTTAATGAGATCTAGACCAGCACAGAATGGCATTTCCACAATGCTTGCAAGTGTAAAACATGAGTTCTCCATCTTTTTTTTTTTTTTTTTTAGTTGAGACAGAGTCTTGCTCTTGTTGCCTAGGCTGGAATACAGTGGTGCGATCTCGGCTCACTGCAACCTCTACCGCCCAGGTTCAAATGATTCTGTTTCAGCCTCTCGAGTAGCTGGGACTACAGGCACCTGCCACCATGCCTGACTCATTTTTTGTGTGTGTGTGTATTTTTGTATTTTTAGTAGAGACAAGGTTTCACCATATTGGCCATTCAAAGAGATGAATGGATGAAGAAGAGAAGGAAACATAAAGTAAGAAGTGACAGGGCTAATGAGTCAAATCAAAATGTAGGGCTAGTCTTCACTGAAACAAATTAATATGCCAATAGTAAATAGTAAATTTGAGATTTATATGGGCCACAACTAGTTTGTAGGGTAATCTTATTTGGTAGGATGGTTTAGTAGCAACCATCTCTCAGTGTGGATGAAGCTTGAAACCAAATATATAATCCTGTAGTTTCAGGCTGTCAGCCAGGTTTGGAAAATTGTCAGCCAGGAACTAAGAATGTAGAGAAAAAGGGGCAGTCCTTGTAAAGGAGATGCAAGGGACATCCAGTGCTCAAGCATAAGAAAGTAATAGAAAAAATAAGTGACTATGAAAATATAATCCATTTTCTAGTCTTTCTCCATGCAGGTAGCCATAGTGATCTTTCCAAAATGCAAAATGTATCATGTTGCTCAACTGCTTAGGTTCAATATTGTTTCATTTTTCTTTATGCCCTTTGCTTATTTGTTTTGTTTTACTTCTTTTGCTGGAGTGTTTTAAAGTAAATCAAAGATACACGTCACACATTAACACTTCAGTATGCATCTCTTATTAATAAGCATTTACTTTTATGCTTAGTAGTCATCAACTTTCTGCCACTCTTTTTATCAGCTAAGATCCTCCCATCTTGTTTTTCAGTTTGGGCATTCCAATATGCCTATAGGAAAAAAGGCAGGATAGATAGTATACATAATGTCTAATGTGATTTCTCTCATGTAATTGTTACTCAATAATTATAATGATGAATTTTTAAAAACCAAGTATTTCACACTGGGGAACAATAATATAGATTTTCTATTCCTCCTATCTGTCTTAGGCTGGGTTTCAACCTTTTGCATAGTGTTCTATCTGGGTGACAATTTGTACTCATCATCATTTGGCATATAAGAAAAATTGAAATAGAGTGTGAGCCTCTAAAATTATTTTTTAACTTGAGTATGTAGAGGTTTTCAGCCCTTCTCAATGTCATCAATGAAGTAGATTGAACTTCAATTGTATATTTAGGTTTAATGAGGATCATTCATCCCTTACTCAGGAGCAATCATTCTAGAATTTGAGTGTACTTACTGAGGGAAAACAAAAGATGAAAATTTATAACGTATCAAACAGGACATCAACAACTTAGCCATATCTTAAATTTACCTTCTCTAAGCAACTCTGGTTCAACAAATCCCTGAGCAAAATCCTGGGATTGCCCCTTACACTGGAGAAATGAGGCAAATAGTAGACACATTCATTTATAGCATAAGCCAGGATCAGATAGCGACTATATTGGGCAGAAATATTTCCTTCAGTTTCATCATTCAAGGAGGATAGTAATTCTTCAAATCTACAAATAAATAAGAAGTTCAAAATAAATAAAGCATGTGGTATAGGCTTTTAGATATCACCATTGTTTAAAGTTTTCCTGTAGATAAGTTCTGATCTTTGTCAATGCATTCATATACATTAATTCTACAGATGTAGACACACAGTTCAAAGCAGAGTCTATTCAAATTTTTAAAAGGAAATTACTCAATCCCTCTAAAGTCATTTAGAGGGATTGACTTACTGGGAAAGTTATTAAAAATCTATCCTGGTTTATTTATTGGAAAATTGTAGTTCTAAAATATTCTCCATGAAGAGCTAATGAGATTTAGACAAAATTATACTACAAGTAGCCATGGTGAAAAAAAAAATCTGATTTTGTAGTCAGAAACCAGTTAATGAGCAATCTGTATAAGTCTTAAAATCCCACATTTTAGCTGATATTCTCACATAATTCATATCAATATTTAAAACTCATATCAAAATTGTGATTACTGTTTAAAAAAGATTCTCATGGTGTATAAATCATAATTTAATTTGGTAAAAACCTATTTTTTCACTCACCCAACCTCTTCATTTTAACTTGTTTCTTACTTTTTAATGAGCTAGATGTACACCACCTGTTATTTGATCATTATATCAAGCCTGTGTCAGCCAGGAAAGCAGAACCATACCAGGGAATTTAATTCAGCAAACTAGTCACAGAGTTTTCCAAAAAGCCAAAAACAGGGAAAGATGAGATACCCAGAGATAAATCATCTGCAGGAAGCTGCTGTTTGTACTCCTAAAACTGGAGGTACAGAAGCAGAAGGAAATGATACCAGAGTCCAGAAGCCAGGCTCACCGTGGGGAACCAAAACCCCAGTGAAGGAGATTCCCAGGAGACCACCAGATGAGCCACATAGAAGAGACCACCAGATGGGAGCTGGAACTCTGTCGGAGGACCGCAGGTGGGGTTAGACCCATAGTATGGGCTTCTAAGTGTGACTGAGACTATGAAGGAAGGAACAGGTGACAATAAGGAGCTTTCTAAAAAGAACTAGAATTATAAAGGTAGAGTTACTGCTGAAGATTACATCTGAAGCAGCAAGAGGGGCAGAGAAAGAACTCAGCTGGCCTTCCCACACTCCAGTCTCCTGCCATTTAGGCAGACAGAATCTAAACAGAAGTCAATCAGCCAGGGAACCTGAAAGACACAGTTTTCACAGGTTTACTTTCTGCTACAGAAAGAAGAATCAGAAGGGGGATAGGAAGAACAAGCAAAAGTAAATAGGCAAATGGCTAGAACAATGATGCAAAGAAGAAAAAAGTAGGTATTAACCTTTAAGAAAATGTCCAGTCTTAAGCAATTGTTTCTCTGTCATTTATTTCCTACTACCAAGTGGAAGTGATTTCTGATATGCTCTAATCTGCATTGGCAGTATAATTATTTATTGATCTCAGTGTTAGAGATCAATCTGTAATAGTTCTGAGAAGTATTTAAACTCCTTCAATAACAATTCACCTAAGCCACTTTCATGTCCTGGGGCAATGACCACTCAAGTCTAATATCTCAGGTAATCTCCTTATTATATGTGGACTGTAACAATATCCTCTTCTCTGTTCTAATTGTAAAAAGAATATATATATATATGACCATTATCACCAAAATTAATAACGACATCCAAATTTTCTCAAACATGGCTCCTAACAATTGTGAGCAATCAGGAGGCTGAGTTTGTACCTCTCTTAAAGGGAAATAAGTATTAGAGATGTTAACTAATTTCATTCAAGTCAAGTAATGAATAGCAAGTAGTAAGACTGGAAATAAAATCCAAAACTTGTAAGGGAAAATATTTTGGTCTTCCTTCTGTACCACTAAGTTTCCAATACATGATTAACTCTAGTCACATACAAACTTCAAGAGACAGAAGTTGGTTCGCAAAAGTAATTGAATAAGTCACAATTATTGGGTAAGTGATTTCCGTAACAATATGAATAAGGATGTACTATTAGAAGCAATTTGGACTTTTCAGAAACTACTGGATGGTTTTTTTTCTTTTTGTTTTCTTCTGGCCCTAGGCTTTCTTGCATTGGTTCACTTGCTCTTTTAGGGATTATCAATCTGAGAGATATAATTCAAGTTGGTGAATTTTCTATCCCCATCCACCAACTCTCATAGTTAGATTGTGGGCTCTTTGAGAACAGGAACTCTTTTTTATTTCTTTTATTGCTACAAAAAAATTGCACATATTTATGGTATAGATATGAATGTGATATTTTGATACGTGCATATAGTGTGCAATGATCAAATCAGAGTATTTAATTTATTTATCACCTCAAACATCACCTCAAATATGATAAATGATATCACCTCAAATATCATTTATTATTCTTTTGTTTTGGAACATATCAGATCTTCTCTTCTAATTCTTTATTTGAAGTATAGAATTAATTATTGTTAACTATATCCTGCTACTATGCTATTGAACAGTAGAATTCATTCCTTCTATCTAGCTCTATGCTTGCACCCATGAGACAACTTTTCTTCATTCTCCCCCACCCAAAACTTCCCAGCCTATGATAACTATTATTCTACTCTCTACCTTCATGAGATCAGCTTTTTTTACCCCCCACATATGAACAAGAACATGTAATATTTGCCTTTCTATGCTGGGCTTATTTTACTTAAAATAGTGATTTCCATTTCCATCTATGTGGCAGCAGGTTAAAGGCTTTCATTCTTTTTATGACTAAACAATATTCTATTGTGTATATTGCCATATTTTCTTCATTCATCCATTCATGGACGCTTATGTTGATTCCAAATCTTTGCTATTGTGAAAAGTTCTGCAATAAATGTGGGGGAACAGGTTTCCCTTTAATACATGGATTACTTTACTTTGGATAAATACCCAGTAGTGAAATTGCTGGATTGGATTTTTTAGTTTTTTGAGAAACCTGCATACTATTTTCCATAATGGCTATACTAATTTACATTCCCATGAAAGATGTATAAGAGTTCCTTTTTCTTCACATCTTCACCAGTCTTTGTTATTTAGTTGTTTTTAATTTTTTGTAAAAGTCATTCTAACTAGGGTGAGATTATATTTCATTGTGGTTTTGATCTGCATTTCTTTAATTATTAGTGATGTTGAGTAACTGTTTCACATATTTCTCGCCATTTTGTCTTCTTTTGAGAAATGTCTATACAGGTCTGTTGCCCACTTTCAGTGGGTTTTTCTTGCTGTTGAGCTGTTTGAGTTCCTTGTATATTATTGCAAGATAAATAATTTGTAAATCATTTCTTCCCATTCTCCAGGTTGTGTCTTCATTTTGTTCATTGTTTCCTTTGATGTACAGAAGATTTTTATTTTAAAATGGTGATATTTGTTTACTTTTGCTTTTGTTGCTTATACTTTTAAAGTCTTAATCATAAAATCTTTCCCTGGATCAATGTTCTGAAGCATTCCTCCTGTGTTTTCTTTTAGTAATTTTACAATATCAGGTCTTACGTTTAAGACTTTTTTATCTTTTTCAATTGATTTATGTTTATGGTGAAAGGGGTCTAGTTTCATGCTTCTGCATGTGGATATTCAGTATTCCTAGTATTATTTATTGAATAGAGTGTCATTTCACCAATGTATGTGCTTGGTGCTTTGTTGAAAATAAATTGGCTCTAAAATGTGAAATTAATTATGTGTTCTCTATTCTGTTACATTGGTCTATATGTCTGTTTTTATGTGAATACCATGCTGTTTTGATTACTACTGATATTACTTTGATTATTCAGGGTCTTTTGTAGTTCCATGTGCATTTTAGAATGTTCTATTTCTTTGAAAAATGCCATTGATATTTTGATCAGTGGTTGCACTGACTCTGTAGATTGCTTTGTACAGTATGGTCATTTTAACAATATTAATCATTCTGATTTGTTGGCATGTAATATATTTACATTTATTTGTGTTCTCTTCAATTTCGTTAATTGGTATCTTATAGTTTTCATTGTAAAAGTCTTTCACCTTCTTCATAATCTTATTTCTAAGCATTTGTTGTAGCTATTGGCTATTGTAAATAAGATTGCCTTCTTGATTTCATTTTTAGCTAGTTTGTTATTGGTGTATAGAAATACTACCAATTTGTATATGTTGATTTTGTATAATGCAACCAGCTGAATTTATTTATCAGTTCTAAGACTTTTTTGCTGAAGTCTTTAGGTTTTTCTATATATACGATCATGTCTTCACAAAGAGGAACAATTTGACTTCCTCTTTTCCAACTTGGACGTCTTTTATTTTCTCTTGACTGATTCTTCTGTCAGAACTTACAGTACTGTGTTGAATAAGAATGGTAAAAGTGGGCATCTTTGCCTTATTCCAGTTCTTAGAGGAAACGTTTTCAGCTTTTCCCAATTCAGTATGATGTCGTCTGTGGGCATATGCTATATGGACTTCATTATGTTGAGATATGCTCTTTCTATACCTAATTTGTTGAGAGTTTTTATTATAAACAGATGTTGAATTTTATCAAATGCTTTCTTTCTGGTGTATTAAAATCATCATATATTTTTTGTCCTTCATTTTGTTGATGTGACAACTTACATTTGTTGATTTGTCTACGTTGAACCATTCTTCCATCACTGAGGTAAATCTTATTTGATCATTATATTTTATCGTTTTGATGTACTGTTGGTTTCAGTTTTCTGGGGTTTTTTGGGGGGGGATGGGGGTTGACTATTCTGTCTATGTTAATCAGGAATATTGGCCTATTGGCCTGTAGTTTTCTTTCTTTCTTGTGTCTTTGGTTTGGGCATCAGGGTAATGCTGACATCATATAATAAATTAGAAAAAATTCCCACCTCTTCAATTTTTTGATGCCAATTTTTTAAAATGGGTGTTAATGTTTCTTACAAGTTTGGGAGAAATAAACAATAAAGCCACCTGATCCGGGGCTTTTCTTGTTGGAAGTCTTTTTAACAATGATTCAATCTCATCATTCATTATTGGTCTGTTTAGGTTTTCTATTTCTTCCTAGTTCAATCTTGGTAAGTTGTATATGTCTAGTAATTTATCTGTTTCCTCATGGTTTTCCAATTTGTTAGCCTATAGTTGTTCATAATGTCACTATTGAGTCTGTATTTCTGTGGTGTCAGTTATAATGTTTCCTTTTCATTACTGATTTTATTCATTTGGGTCTTCTGTCTAGCTAGCAGTTTATCCATTTTGTTTATCTTTTTAAAAACCAACTTTTGTTAATTTTTTGTATATTTTTAGTCTCTATTTCATTTAGTTCTACTCTGATTTTTATTATTTCTTTTAGTCTATTAATTTGTTTTTGGTTTATTCTTGCTTTTCCAGTTTTTTGAGGTTCATTAGGTTGTTTATTTGAAATCTTTCTACTTTTTTATGTAGTTGTTTATTGCTATACACTTCCTTCTTTGCACTGTTTTTGCTGTATCCCATAGTTTCGATATGTTGTATTTTCTTTTCCATTAATTTCAAGAAATTATTTTATTTTCTTCTTAATTTCTGTATTGACTTAGTGGTTGCTTGGGAGCATGTTGTTTAATTTCCAAGTAGTTGTACAGTTTCCAAAATTCCTCTTGTTATTGATATCTGTTTTTATTCAATTGTGGTCTCAGAAGATACTTAATATAATTTCAATATTTTAAAATTTGTTGAAACTTGTTATGTGGACTAATATATGATATCTCCTGGGGAATGTTCTATGTGCTGATGAGAAGAATGTGGATTCTGAAACTGTTGGATGTAATGTTCTATAAATGTCTGTTAGGTACCTGTAATCTTGTCACATTAGTTATATTAAAATTATCTTAATTGTGCAGATTAAGTCCAATGTACAGAATAAGTTCAATTTTTTAAAATTAGTTTTCTGTATAGTTGACCTATCCAATGCTGAAGGTGGGGTGTTGAAGTCCTTAACTATTATTCTATTGGGGTCTATCTCTGTTTTTACCTCTATTAATATTTTTACTATGTATCTGGGAGCTCCAATATTAATGTGTATATATACTTACAGTTGTTATAACTTCTTGGTGAATTGATCTCTATGATTATACAATGATCATCTTTGTCTTCATTCAAGGTTGTTAATGACAGGTGGTGACTTATTTCCATCATTTTGTTATTTGCTTATTATTTATTTTCTGATTTTTTGTATATCCTTTGTTTTTTCCTCTTCTGTTGTTTACTATCTAAAACAAAAAGTATCCAAGACAGGTCTTAATCAATTTAGAAATTTACTTTGCTGAGGTTATGTACTCAGACAAAAGGATAACAAATCCACAGGAACAATCCGTGCTCCACACTTTTTTCAAAGATTTTGAAGGCTTCAATATTTAAAGGGGGAAAGCAGGCTACAGTAGAAAGAGGGAGGGTGTGTGCACATTACTGGACCCACCTGTTTGTTGCAGGAGAAAAGGAACAGGTAGAGGAATAGTCAATTATTTATTCAGCTAGCACTTGGTAAATTGACACTTTACATAAGATAAGGTAAACATAGTGTATCTATCTGTGAAGATATTTAACATTTTATCTATAAATAATGGCTTGAAAACAATAGGAAATGCAGTTTCTGGCATGAATCGGCTTTCAGCTTAGTTTTTTCCATTTGGTATAGTCAATTGAGATCCCAAGATTTAATATTCCTTTCACAACCTTTATGATTTGATGGTTGTTTTGTAGTGATAATGTCTGGCTTCTTTCTCTTTCTCATTTTTGTATCTTCTTTAATAGTGAGTTTTATACTTTTGTGTGTTCTCATCATAGTGAGGTACCCTTTCACTTCCAGATGTAGGATGCCCTTAAGCATTTCTTGTAAAATTGGTCTAATAGTGATGAACTCCTGTAATTTTTGCTTACCTGGAAAGGGCTTTACTTCTACTTCATTTTTAAAGAACAGTTTTGCTGGGCAGCGTATGCTTGAGTGACAGATTTTTCTGCTTGTTTGTTTTATTCAGTCCTTTGAATATATCATTCCATTTTCTCATGGCCTGTATGTTTTCAACTGAGAAATCCACTGTTAGTCAGATGGAGATTCCCTTATATGTGACTTGATGCATTTCTTTGTTTTTAAATTCTCTCTTTGTGTTTAACTTTTGAAATTCTAACTATAATGTGTCATAGAAAAAAATCTTTTGGAGCTGAGTATGTTTGAGGATCTTTGAACTCCTTGTATCTGAATTTCTATATCCTTTGTAAGACTTGGAAAGTTTTCAGCTATTATTTTATTAAATAGGTTGTCCATGCCTTTGCCCATCTCTTCCCCTTGAACTTTCAAAACTCAAATATTTGGTCACTTTTTTATACTCCATATATCATGCAAGCTTTTATTATTCTTTCATATTCTTTTGTTTAGTTTGACTTGGTTCTTTTGAAAGACTTGTCTTCAATTTTACAAATTCATTCTTCTGCTCAATCTATTCTATTGGTGAATCTCTTGATTATGTTTTATTTCATTTTTAAATTTATTCATTTTCTGGATTTCTAGTTTTTTATGGTATCAATTTCTGTGTTGAATTTCTCATTTAAATCATAAATGGATTACTTCTTTATGTTGTTTGCCTGTACTCTCTTGTATCTCACTGAGTTTCTCTGTATTAGTCTGTTCTCATGCTGCTAATAAAGACATACTCAAGACTGGGAAAATTATAAAGGAAAGAGGTTTAATTGACTCACAGTTGCACATGGCAGGGGAGGCTTCACAATTATGGCAGGAGGCAAATGAGAAGCAAAGTCACATCTTACATGGTGGCAGGTAAAAGAGTGTGTGCAGGGATCTCCCTTTTATAAAACCACCAGATCTCATAAGACTTATTCACTATCATGAGAACAGCATAGGAGAAAGACCAGCCGCCATAATTGAAGTACCTCCCATTGGATCCCACCCACAACATGTGGGGATTAACTTCTTATTTATTTGTCTTCTCACTTGAAAATGAGTCCCTTGGGGGCAGGGGAAAAATGAACTGTCCTTCAGCCCAAAGTCCACAGCCCAAAGTCTCCTCTGAGACAAGGCAAGTCTTTTCTGCCTATGAGAGTGCAAAATCAAAAGCAAGTTAGTTACTTCTTAGATACAATGGGGGTACAGGTATTGGGTAAATACACCCATTTCAAATGGGAGATACTGGCCAAAATGAAGGGGTTACAGACCCCATGAAAATATGAAATCCAGCAGAGCAGTCAAATGTTAAAGCTCCAAAATGATCTCCTTTGACTCCATGTCTCACATCCAAGTCATGCTGATGTAAGAGGTGGATTCCCATGGTCTTGGGCAGCTCTGGCCCTGTGGCTTCACAGGGTACAGCCCCTATTCTGGCTGCTTTCATGGGCTGGCATTGAGTATCTGTGGCTTTTCTAGGAGCACAGTGTAAGCTATCAGTGAATCTGCCATTCTGGGGTCTGGAAGATGGTAGCCATCTTCTCACACTTCCACTAGGCAGTACCCAGTGGGAACTCTGTGGGTGTGCTCCCTCCCCACATTTCCCTTCTGCACTGCCCTAGCAAAGGTTCTCCATGAGGACTCAACCCCTGAAGCACACCTCTGTGTGGACATCCAGCCATTTCCATACATCCTCTGAAATCTAGGCAGAGGTTCCCAAAGCTCAATTCTTGACTTCTGTGCATGTGCAGGCCCAACACCATATGTAAGTCACCAAGATTTGAGGCTTTCACCATCTGAAGCAATAGTCTGAGCTCTACATTGGCCTCTTTTAGCTATGGCTGGAGTGGCTGGGACACAGGGCACCAAGTCCCCATGCTGCACATAGCAGGGGTTCCTGGACCCTGCCCATGAAACCATTTGTCCCTTCTAGGCCTCTGGGCCTGTGATGGGAGGAGCTGCCATAAAGATCTCTGACATGTTCTGGAGACATTTTCCCCATTGTCTTGGCAATTAACATCTGGTTCCTCATTGCTTATGCAAATTTCTGCAGCCAGCTTGAATTTCTCCTCAGAAAATTGGTTTTTCTTTTCTATTGCATGTTCAGACTGCAAATTTTCCAAACTTTTATGCTCAGCTTCCCTTTTAAATGTAACTTCCAGTTCCAAACCCTATCTTTGTGTGTACATAAAACTAAATGCTTTAAACAGCACCCAAGTCACTTCTTGAATTCTTCTCTGATTAGAAATTTCTTCCGCCAGATACACTTAACTATCTCTCTCAAGTTCAAAGTTCCACAAATCTCTAGGGCAGAGGCAAAATGCTGCTAGTCCCTTTGCTAAAACATAACAAGAGTCACCTTTATTCCCAAAAAGTTCCACATCTCCATCTGAAACCGCCTAAACCTGTACTTCATTGTCTATATCACTATCAGCATTTTGGTCAAAGCCATTCAACAAGTCTCTAGGAAGTTCCAAACTTTCCCACATCTTCTTGTCCTCTTCTGAGCCCTCCATTCCAACTTCTGCCTGTTACCCAGTTTGAAAGTCACTTTCACATTTTTGGTTATCTTTACAGCAGCACCCCAGTCCACCAGTACCAATGTACTATATTAGTCTGTTCTCATGCTGCTAATAAAGACATGCCCAGACTGGGTAATTTATAAAGGAAAGAGGTTTGAATGACTCAGAGTTCCACATGGCAGAAGGTGAAGGAGGGGCAAAGTCACATCTTACATGGCAGCAGGCAAGAGAGTGTGTGCAGGCGAACTCCCCTTTATAAAACCATCAGATCTCATAAGACTTATTCACTATCCCAAGAACAGCATGGGAAAGACCCACCCCCAATATTCAATTACCTCTCACAACACATGCGAATTATGGGAACTACAATTCAAGATGAGATTTGGGTAGGGACACAGCCAAACAATATCATTCTATAATATCAATATTTTGAATTTTTTTCAAGCATTTTATAGATTTCTATTTTTTAGATATGTTACTGAAGAATTATTGCATTCATTTGGAAGTGTCATTTGCTTTTTAATGTTTCTCATGTCTTTACATTGATATCTGTGCATCTGGTGTAATAGTCACTTCATCCACTTTTATAAACTGGCTTTTATTGGGAAATTTATTTTTTCTATAGGTGTATCTGTAGTATCAGTTAAGTAAAGTGCTTTGGCTTTGATTCTGGATTGGAACAGGAATGTACTCTCTGTATAATTCCGTTGCTGTAATCAGCATCAGACTGATCACTAGATTAGTCTGCAGTTATTAGTGAAGGTTGTGGGATGTGTGTGTGTGTATGTGTGCATCTGGATGTATGTGTAAAAAACACTTTTTGCCTCAGCACTGTCACAGTAGCATTTTGAAAGTGGAAATTTATTATACAGAGAATGGAAAGTTTCTACCTAGGACTTTTTACCCAGAATATCAGGATATATATACATATACACACACACACACACACACACACACACACACACACACACACGAAAAATTCAAGAACAACTACACTGAGAACCAAATGATCAAGATTTGGAGCAGAACTACAAAAACCTCACTCACCAGAGATCTGAAATTGCCCACTCAAATAGAAACCACCAGGTACTGGCACAGGAAAAGAGCAACTACATCTTTCTTCTCTTAACCTTTTGGCCTCAATTTCATTCTTCCTTACTTTTGGTCTCCTTCTGATATTAAGAGTGCTCATTTATTTGTTTTCAGTATGGTCTCGGAAGAAATGGTGGATGCATACAAGTAGCTAAACAGCAAAACGTGGAATACCACTGATGAGCAAAATAGTTTCCACTGCCACTGGTGATAGGGGAAAGAGGCAGTTGTTTGAGGAAGAGGAGTTGAAAACTAGTGAGGCATTAAAATGATATATAACTTTCCAGTTCGTAAATGTAATATGAATATATAGGTCTTTATGCCCAAATTAAGGACCAATAGCAATAGCAATAATTATATGATTATATATGTTCTTGGTTTCTGTCTTTCCCTTCATTATTTATGAATTGCTTGATCTTTATTCTTTCTTATTTTCCTTCATTTTTAAATTATGCACTTATGCACATGTCTTTTTTTTTTTTTTTTTTTGAGTCAGTCTCGCTCTGTCACCCAGGCTGCAGTACAGTGGCATGATCTCGGCTCACTGCAACCTCCACCTTCCAGATTCAAGCAATTCTCCTGCCCCAGCCTCCCTAGTAGCTGCGATTACAGGCACACACCACCATGTCTGGCTACTTTTTGTATTTTTAGTAGAGATGGGGTTTCACCAATCCACGTGTCTTTTAATGTAAACTAGTTCAAGAAATAGTTATTAATAACCTAACATGATTTAATACTGTTACTCCCCTCAACCCCATCATACTCCCCTCAACCCCTACCATATTTATTTTTGAACAAAAGATCCCCACAGGTAAGTTTTTTTTTTTTTAATTTCATTGGTCTGTTTGGTTTTTTCCCTCTGTCTAGTTTCAATAATAACTGCACTTCAAAAAATAAAAGCAATTATTTCTTATTCACTAAATATGGATCATATATGAGTATTCACATATATTATTTCTATTCCTCCATGAATTTCTATGGAATATTTCTATATTATATTCAGGAATATTTCTATTCCTCCTTTCAGTTCCATGAAAGAAGCAGCTACTATTTCTGTTGAGTTTTATAACAGAAATATGAGGAAGGAATGGTAGATATAGGGATCTGTAAATAGTACATGTTAGGAAACTGAGGCTGTAATAAACATGGGGAAAGATATGTTCATCCAAGTTCCTTGAATATGTTGATCCAAGTTCCCTGAGGGAAATAAAATACAGATATCTCAAATCATTTCAATGAAGAGTAACTCTTCTGAGATCTTCTTACCCATAAGTTCCAATATTAGGATGTATGTGTAAATTTCCACTATTAGGATGTATGTGTAAAGTTCTGCTAAGAAATGTGCAAGTTTGCTTATGGTAGTATTTGTGATAAAAAAATTAATTAGGAATTAACCTAAATATTTCATCAGCCAATAAAATTATGGTTTATCTGTACATGTAATACTATGAAATTAAATTAACTAAGTATACTTTTATATGTTGATATGGAACATAAGTATACTTTTATATGTTGATATGGAACATCTCTAAAATACATTGTATCATATGGAACATCTCTAAAATATACTCTGAAAAAAGCAGAGAATGAAATAGTGCACAGAGCATGTCTTTTATGTGATGTTAATACTTCACATAAGAAAAATCATACTCAATATAATATTAAAGATTTTTTGGCATCTTTTCATAATGTCTATGACTTCATTATACAAGTATTATATGTATTTATAACATCTAATAAATATACTATTTTACACATACACACACACACACACACACACACACACACAGATGGATACCCAAAGCAAAAAGCCTGTAACAGTAATTTTGGAGGGAAAAAGTTTGGAAAATACAGAGAAGATTATTTTGTTTTGTAACTTTCTATGATTTGAATGTTTTCATCTTGATATATTATTTTTACATAAATGGAAGCTTTTAGGGGTCAGGATATTGGATTATTTATTCAATCATAGTTACTTGTTTTAATTGTGCACAAAATGAATATTATATTATTATTTAAAATTAAAGACAACAAGATTCATGAACATAAAGCATAAAACTTATTTAATAACCCTAAAGGAAAAAAATGTTGATTATTTAAACACACATAGTTTGAAAGAGCAAACAAGAGAAAGAGAGAAACAAGAGAACCATATAAATAGAAAACATAATAACAAAAGTGACAGGAACTATTTAAACGAATCCCTACTACTCAAAATGAACATGGATTTACTGAGTTTTGCTATTGAAAGATCAGCTTTCAAATTTCTTAAAAACCTAAACATTTGGCTGTTTACAACAAACACATTAGAACAAACTAAATCATAGGCAAATGTCTTTAGACCTCAGAAGTAGGGTAAGCAGCACAGAGCTTCTGTGGAGGCTAGCATGCCAAAGTTTTGTCAACATAAGTCCTTAGATATGACCAACACCTGGGTTCTTTCACTTGACCACCACTGCCTCATACATGTTTGCACCAGCTCCACATATGAAGGGCACCAATGCACAAACATGGAATGTTTGGGGCCCCAGCCTACTTCTCTCACCTCCTGAGAGGCCACCCACATGAAGACATGAACTCTGCAGGTGCATTCAAGTCAGTTTTCATGAATAGACTCATATACAACAGATGCCTCATGGTTCCCCCATCAGAACGGTGTCAGCGGAGGCCTACTGGAGACCGAGGACTTTGGGGAGATTGTCTTCTGCTTACTGAAATGCCAGGGGTTTGGTTTACGTTCTGCTGATCACTGGACAAAAAGCCAATCACTGAGAAAATTAGTATTGCCAGAGAAGGCTTCACGTGAGCACTGCAGCCAAGGAGCATGAAAGATCAGTCTCAAAACCACCTCCTCGGCTGGGCGCGGTGGCTCAAGCCTGTAATCACAGCACTTTGGGAGGCCGAGACGGGCGGATCACGAGGTCGGGAGATCGAGACCATCCTGGCTAACATGGTGAAACCCCGTCTCTACTAAAAAATACAAAAAACTAGCCAGGCGCAGTGGCGGGCGCCTGTAGTCCCAGCTACTCAGGAGGCTGAGGCCGGAGAATGGCATAAACCCGGGAGGCGGAGCTTGCAGTGAGCTGAGATCCGGCCACTGCACTCCAGCCTGGGCAACAGAGTGAGACTCCGTCTCAAAAAAAAAAAAAGAAAGAAAAAAAAAACCATCTCCTCACTAAAATTAGGGGCTTATATAACAGAAAGAAATGTAACTACCTGTGGGAAAACAGGAATTTCGGGAGGTAAAGAAAAGAAGTTGGTCAACAGGCAGCAGGTGGTCAGTTAGGCAACCATAATGGGTAAGAAGTCTGGTGTCTCATTGCCTAGATGTGGTGATCTGGTATGTTTCATTTTCTTGATACTATCCGGGAGGTCTGATGCATGGCTTCCTGAGAAAGAAACTCAAACAAGAGGAATTAAAATTTCTCAAGTTTTAAGACAGAGAGTGTGAATTATAATTTATGTTTATTCAAAAGAAACCATAAATATCACTTCCAAGGCAGAACTGGGCCAGTTTTCCTCTTAACATAACTCAAACTCTTAGGAAAACAATGGAGTTTTATATAACAAAAATCTTTGTTTGAATCACATCAATTATTCCATTCAGGAATGGTTTCCTGATACTATTTTCTGTATTTTAACTGAAATCTCTACCAGCCCCTCAATAATTTTGCAAATAATTAATAAGATCATTTTTGATAAAGATACATATGAGTGTGTGCACATGTGTGTATGTGTGTGTTTGTGTTTTCTACCCACGTTAGCCAGGCATGTCACCAAGTTATTATATAATATGAAGATCATAAAATGCGAGGACTATGCATTGAAGATTTTGTTTTAAAGACAATTTCATATGGTATCATTCTACTGGCTTGAACATGGAACCACACAGCCCAATATAAAACTTGCTGACAGAAGTGCATAGGACTATAGAAGCAAAAAAACAATAGATGCTGGTGAGACTACAGAGAAAAGGGAATGTTTGTACACTATTGATGGGAATGCAAATTATTTCAGCCACTGAGAAAATCAATTCAGTGATTTCAAAGAATATAAAACAGAGCTACCATTTGACCCAGGAGCTCCAATACTGGGTATATATATGAAAGAAAATAATTCATTCTATCAAAAAGATACATGTATTCGTATGTTTACACAGAGCTATTTATAACAGCCAAGACACAGAATCAACCTAGGTCCTCATCAATGGAGGAGTGGATTTTTAAAATGTGATAAACAGACACCATAAAATATTAATAGTATGCAGTCATAAAAAAGAATTGAAATTATGTCCTTTGCAGCAACATGGATGCAGCTGGAGGCCATTATTCAAAATATAATAACACAGGAAAAGAAAAGCAAATACTGCATGATCTTGCACAAGTGGGAGGTAAACATTGAATACACACAAAGACATAAATATGGGAACAATAGAACAGCAGGCTACTGGATAGGAGGGAGGGAAGCAAGTGTAGGCTAAACAACCACCTATTGGGTATTGTTTGTTGCCGGAAGTCAGGGACCCCAAATGGAGGGACCGGCTGCAGCCGCAGCAGAGGAACATAAATTGTGAATATTTCATTTTAATATGGACATATATTAGTTCCCAAAAGTAATAGTTTTATAATTTCTTACGTCTGTCTTTACTTCAATCTCTGAACATAAATTGTTGTGAAGATTTCATTTTAATATGGACATTTATCAGTTCCCAAAAGTAATACTTTTATAATTTCTTATGCCTGTCTTTAATCTCTTAATCCCGTTATCTTCGAAAACTGAGAATGTACGTCAGCTCAGGACCACTATTGTGTTAACTGTACAAACTGATTATAAAACATGTGTGTTTGAACAATATGAAATCAGTGCACCTTGAAAAAGAACAGAATAACAGCAATTTCCAGGGAACAAAGGAAGACAACCATAAGGTCTGACTGCCTGCAGAGTCAGGCAGAATAGAGTCATATTTTTCTTCTTGCAGACAGCCTATAAATGGATGTGCAACTAGGGAAGATATCACTAAATTCTTTTCCTAGCAAGGAACATTAAATATTAAGACCCTGGGAAAGGAATTGCATTCCTCGGGGGAGGTCTATAAATGGCCGCTCTGGGAGTATCTGTATCATGCGTTTGAGATAAGGACTGAAATATGCCTCGGTCTCCTGCAGTACCCTCAGGCTTACTGGGATTGGGAAATCCCGCCCTGGTAAACTTGAGGTCAGACCAGTTCTCTGCTCTCAAACCCTATTTTCTATTGTTTAAGATGTTTATCAAGACAATACGTGCACAGCTGAACATAGACCCTTATCAGCAGTTCTGAATTTGCCCTTGTCCTGTTTCCTCAGAAGCATGTGATCTTTGTTCTCCTTTTGCCCTTTGAAGCATGTGATCTTGTGACTTACTCCCTATTCTTGCACCCCCTCCCCTTTTGAAATCCTTAATAAAACTTGCTGGCTTTAAGGCTCAAGTGGGCATCACGGTCCTACCGATATGTGATGTCACCCCCAGAGGCCCAGCTGTAAAATTTCTCTCTTTGTATTCTTTCTCTTCATTTCTCAGCCAGCTGACCCTTATGGAAAATACAAAGAACCTACATTGAAATATTGGGGGTGGGTTCCTCCAATATCTGATGCCCAACATGGTTTACTTTTTCCCAAGTGCATGTGGAACCCAATTCCCTTTGGTATGTATGGAGAAACATTCACTGGTCTAGTCCACAGAAATGCCTGTTCGGCTCCCTGACGATTGGTGAGTTGTCTGTGTATTGTCCAGGGTAACTATAGGTCATGCAGAGTCTAAACATCATGCTTATCTCTACTATATTAAGCTCCTATTAAAACAGGGTAGTGTTTGAATGCCTATGGAAAATATGGTCACTCTATTCAGGGCAGTGGAGGAACACTATCCTTGGTTTCCTGAAAAGGGAACGTTAGATGTGGAACTATGGGATCATCTTGGTACAAAATTTCAGGAACTGGTCCCGACAGGAAACTATGTTCCCATCACTGTTCGGGGTGATTGGGCCTTGGTACATGCCGTCCTAATGACATACCAATCCCATCACCCCCTACAGTTACCACAGTTTTCTGAATCTGGTGACGCTCTACCTCTTCCTCAGCTTTCCTCTCCCACTCGGCCTTTGTTATCTGCTCAGCCTCTCCCTTTGCCTACTCCTCCCCCACCTGATGACATTGAGGATTCAATATCTAACTCCAGTGACTTTGGCTTAACGTCACCCCTTGATGATCTCATTTCTTTTCACGAAGAGCCAATACTCGTAGCTCCCGTGGCCCCAACTTGAACAGCCTGGAACCATATCTATGTTAACTCTTCCCTCTCCAAACCTTGCCAGTCTTTGGTTCCAGAGCCACCTAATGGCTCCAGGACCAAACAACAATCTACCTGTAATTCTGCAGGCCCTCCCCCATCCACCGCAGCCCCTCACCCTCCTGTCATTTTGGTCCCTCAACTAGTCACTTTGCCATCCACTCAACCTGCTTCTCTGTACCCTTCTTCACACATAGACACCAATAATCACCAGTATGCTTCTGCCTCTTCTGCTCCCCCAATGCCCCTTTCTCACACTCTCACACCAGTCCAATCTCCTCAACCTGTTTCCCTTATCTACACATACTTTTCTTGTCACTTCTATGCCGACTCTGTCTCATGCGCTGGCTCTTGAAACTTCCATGTGATGCTTATTACACCACAACAAAAGAAACAAGTGGATTAAAGGCGTGGGCTTATCCAGTCACACTGGAACCTCCAAATGCTCAAGGGGTACAAGTGCGTCGATATGCGCCACTTAATCTAACCTTTTTAAAAGAATTCAAGGATGTTTGTACTCAGTATGGTCCTACTTCTCCATATGTTAAAATGGTATTACAGACTCTTTGTACTGAGGTCATTTTGCTTCCTTTAGACTGGGACTTTTTGGCAAGGTGTGTTATGGAACAAGTAACAAAGGTGTGTATGAGAGCTTCAGATAAATTACATGCCCCAGGCCAAACTCCTGTTTCTTTTACTGCTGTTAAACAGGGTCACAATGAATTATATCCTGATTTTTTGGCCAAATTACAACATGCTGTTCAAAAATCTGTCTCTGATGAGCGCGCTCAAGGCATTCTCCTTTGTATGTTAGCTTTTGAGAATGCAAACCATGAGTGTAAAATGGCCATGCGTTCCATCCAACGACAACATTTACCTGATCACAAGGTGTTGCCTGCGTTTATTAAAGCTTGTAAAGGCATTGGATCAGAGACCCACCAAGTTATTCTGTGGGCACGAGCCATGAAGGATGGCAATCAAACTGGTTCAACTGATTGCTTTCTTGGAGCCTGCTATAATTGTGGTCAACTTGCTCATACTCAAAAAAAATTGCACTGTTAAAAACTTAAAAATGGCCAAGCCAGTTCAACCATCACAGCCAAATGCTCCTGCTACTGTGTGCCCACGTTGTCGTAAAGGTAAACATTGGGCAAGTACTTGCCACTCTAAATATGATATAGATGGAAATCCCTTGCCACAGAACCAGGGAAACAGGAAGCAGGGCCAATCCCAGGCCCCAATATCAAATGGGACACCTCAGACTCAGACCAATGTTGCGTTTCCACTTCAAGTGGTCGCAACGCAGCCCCCAGCACAAACAAATTTACCTACAGTCAACCCAGATGGGTCCCAGCCTCTTCTTCTGTCTCAGTACAATGCTTGTCTATCTCCACAGTAGGGGGCAGGGCAGTCGATCCCTGTAGTACCATTACTCTAAATTTACTAACTAATTCTTTGCCTTTAATTGTTCCCACAGGGGTTACTGACCCTTTACCTCAAGGTTTGGTGGGCCTGGTGTTAGGTAAGGCATCCACCTCTGCTAAAGGAATCATGGTTCATACTGGTTTCATTCATTCTGATTCCTCTGATGAGATTAAACTTATGGTGTGTGCCAAGGGTCCTGTTTCCATTCTGGCTGGTGAGTCAATTCTCAATTACTTTTACTATCTAATATTGTTTTAAACAAAGGAGATAAGATACAGGGCCCTGGGATGGGCACCGGCAGTGAAAAAGTCACTTATTGGATTAATGTAATTTCTAAACAACAGCCTCCCTGCACCAAACACATTCAAGGAAAAAAGTTTGAGGGCTTAGTAGATACTGGGGCTGATGTTTCTGTTATTTCCTCTAATTTATGGCCTTCCTCCCGGCTTAAACATCCCACTAACATGGGACAAGTAGGTGTTGGAAAAGCTGATGAAGTTCACCAGAGCACATTTATCTTGCCTTGCACTGGCCCTGATGGTCAAAAGAGTACAATTCAGCCTTATGTCACACCAATCCCCATTAATCTTTGGGGAAGAGATATGCTGGCACAATGGGGGGGGCTGAAATTAATATTCCACATAACTCATAGTGCCCCCAGTCAACATATAATGGAAAACATGGGGTTTGTTCCCAGACTCAGTCTGGGTCCAAACCATGAAGGAATTACTAACCCCCTTCAAGTTACTGTAAAACAAGACTGGACTGGTTTAGTTTATCCTTTTTAATGGTGGCCACTGCCATGCCTCCTAATCCTATTGGTTTAAACTGGAAATCAGAAACACCTGTTGTGAGCAGTGGCCACTCTCTAAAGAAAAACTGGAGGCTTTAACTCACTTGGTTTCTGAACAGTTACAACTTGGAAATGTCGGACCTTCTCTTTCCCCCTGGAATTCTCCTGTGTTTCCAGTAAAAAAGAAATCAGGTAAGTGGCAGATGGTAACTGATTTAAGGGCCATTGATGTGGTAATTAAACCTCTGGGAGCTGTCCAACCCGGCATGACTTCCCCTGCTTTAATACCTAAGAATTGGCCTCTCATAGTTATTGATCTTAAAGATTTTTTTATATTGCTTTGCATAAATCGGATTGTGAAAAATTTGCCTTTACTGTACCATCTATCAATAATCAGGAGACTGCAGCTCATCATCAATGGAAAGCACTTCCTCAGGGAATGCTGAATAGCTCTACCATCTGCCAGCTTTATTACGTTGGACAGGTGCTTTCACCAGTTTGAACTCAATTTCCCCAGGCCTATATTCTTCATTATATTGGTGATATATTAATTGCTGCCCCCACTGATAAATAATTAATTGACTGTTATCAGTTTTTGAGCCACCATGCTACAGAGGCTGGATTATACATCGCTCAGGATAAAATTCAACAGACCACTCCTGTTCAATATTTAGGAATGGTAGTCGATAAAGAATGTATTCAACCTCAAAAGTTTCAAATTAGGAGAGATTCTTTGAAAACTTTAAATGATTTCCAAAGACTTTTGGGTAACATTAATGATTTAAGACCTACTTTAGGCATTTCAACATATGCACTAACTTGTTTTCTACACTGCGTGGAGATTCCAATCTCCGCAGTCCCAAGACTTTGACCCCTGAGGCTTCATTGGAACTGGAATTCATAGAGGAAAGAATCCAAACTGCCCAGTTGTCTAGGGTACAGCCATCTCAGCCTTTTCAGCTTCTGGTTTTGGCTTCATTACACTCCCCTACTGGGCCAATAGTTCAACATAATGATTTAGTGAAGTGGTGTTTTCTTCCTCATTCTGTGTCAAAAACTTTGTCTGTTCATCTGGACCAAATAGCCACCCTAATTGGACAAGCTTGGTGTAGAATACTTAAAATTTCTGGATTTGATCCCAATTTAATTGTGGTTCCTTTAAGTCGGCTTGAAGTTCAAGCTGCTTTTCAACATTCCATACTGTGGCAAATCCACTTGGCTGATTTTATCCATGTTATTGACAATCATTATCCAAAAAACAAATTGTTTGATTTTATAAAAATGACTTCTTGGGTGGTCCCTCGATTGACCAAAGATCAGCCCATTCCTGAGACCGTTACAGTGTTCACTGATGGCTCCAGTAATGGAAATGCTGCTTATATGGGTCCTACAGACAAGCTTATTTCTACCCCTTACACATCTGATCAAAAGGCAGAGTTAATTGCTGTAATTACCACCTTACAGGATTTCCCCAAACCTTTAAATATTGTCTCTGATTCTGCCTATGTTGTACATGCCACTAAAAATATAGAAACCACCACTATCAAACATATTGATAATTCTGAATTGGCTTCTTTATTTTCAAGGTTACAACAGGCGGTTCACCAACACAGACACCCTTTCTGTATTACACATATTAGATCTCATACCACTTTACCATGCCTACTGGCAACTAAAAGGTCAACTGTTTGGTCTCTTTTGCAACCCAAGAAGCTCAGGAGTTCCATAATCTCACTCATGTCAATGCTGTTGGATTAAAAGACGAATTTGCTCTCACCTGGAAAGAGGCGAAGCTTATTGTCCACCGCTCCCCTCAGTGCCAAGTTTTTGTACTTCCAAATCAGGAACCTGGCATTAATCCCAGAGGCCTAACTCCTAATGATTTATGGCAAATGGATGTAACTAATGTTAACTCCTTTGGCAGACTTTCATATGTACATGTTTCTGTAGACACCTTTTCAGGCTTTATCTGGGCTACTTGCCAAACGGGAAGGTATGGCCCATATTAAAAGATATTTGTATTCTTGCTTTGCAGTTATGGGGCTTCCATATCAAATAAAAACAGACAACACCCCTGGATATGTTAGTAAGCCTTTTGATTTATTTATGCAACAATGGGGAATTTCCCATATTACCGGAATCTCTTACAATCCTCAAGGACAGGCTGTGGTGGAATGGGCCAATCACACTTTAAAAATGCAATTGTCCAAACAGTCTGAACAACAAAAGCATAATTCGACCACTCCCCACTCCCAATTACATTTAGCATTGTTTACTTTAAACTTTCTAAATGCTCCTAAAGACAATACTCTGACTGCAGCTGAACACCGTTATATAGGCAAAAAATTCTCCCTAAATGAAGGCAAACCAGTGTTATGGAAAAATTCCCAGACCAATACCTGGGAACCTGGAACAATTATAACGTGGGGAAGAGGGTATGCTTGTGTTTCACCAGGAGATCATCAATCCCCTTAGTGAGTACCCGCTGGGAGACTTAAACTTCATGTGAATACTGACAACGAAAACCACAAGAAAAAGACATCTGCGTCAGAGACCACCCTCATACATGGTAAGATCTGTGCCAACTCCTCAAAAACTGGCATGTCAAATCAAAATGGATCTGGTTTGATCCTCCCTAATGGCAACGGAGACCCCTCTAACTAATCCCACTTCTAATTCCCTTTCTTTTTCTCCTTACAAACCTAAAAATCTCACTATTTCTATTAACCTGAAAATAACATCCCCCTGTTCTTCTCTTCTGCCTTCAGCACTGAATCTCGTTTACAATAGGTTTCATTTAATGATTCTCCTCCTTATACTTTCTGTCTCACCTGTTCCTTCTCACACTGATTTACCTACTACAAAAATATTATTCTTATTGGGCTTATGTGCCTTTTCCTCCACTTATTTGACCTCTCACCTGCATGGATGCTCCTGCAGAAACCTATACTAAAGATACTGTGTGGATGCCTGGAGCTACAGATGATCATTGCTCTGCTGAATCAGGAGAAGAAGGCACTGCATTTAATGTTACTATGGGTTATAAAAACCCTCCTCTGTGCCTTGGATATGCACCTGGTTGTATCCATCTAGAAACTCAAGTCTGGGCTGCTTATCTTCTGGAGAGATTAGCTACAGACAAACTGGGACATTTGGTCCCCAGCCTCTCCCTTTCTCCTTCAAGACAAATGAAAAGGGGAGTATTAGGAGTACCCCATATTTTCAATATAAATCTGTAGGAAAACCACGTGTCCTAAAAATTTTGAGGGCCCATTAAAACTTTAATTTGGGAAGATTGTGTTAACTGACATGCAGTAATATTTAAAAAATGACTCATATGGTTTAGTAATAGACTGGGCATGAAAGGGCTATTTAAAAAACAATTGCTTCTCTGGCAGAAGGGAATGCCTGGAGGCTACTTATTTTATTTCTTATTGGGAGGATGAGGAGGATCATCACCCTACTTTGCATAGGAGGTTCAGCTCATTCTTTCCCTTAAAATCGGAAGATAAGGGCATTACCCGCCCCCTGGCCCCGAGGCCTCATATGATATTCCCCATTCTGAGCCCAGAACACCCAGAACTTTGGAAATTGGCTATTGCCATGTCCAGACTGTGAGTATGGGAAGGGGAAAATTTTCTGTCTGTTGTCCCCTCTACCGCCCCTTGCATCCAAGATTCTGAACCCCATGATAAATCCCCTTTGAACCCCTTTCCTCTTTTTGATGTTAGTCCTCCTTTATGGCACTCCAATTGGCATTTTGATCATTATTCTCGGCCCAGGTATGCCCCTCTACCTCTTTGGTATCCCCAGGCACCTCGGATTGCTTCTTCACTGGGGAGAACATCGGGCGTGGCCACCGCTGCTCCTCTCCCTTAGTATCAATGTAGATTCAGACATTCTGCTTTGTTTACCTCTGCCTGACTATTCCTATACAAAGTTATGTTAAGCCTCCTTACATGCTGTTAGTGGGAAATATCAAAATTTGGGCTAACAGTCACACTGTCCAGTGCATTAATTGTCACTTATACACTTGTGTTAACTCCCGTTTTGAAAAGTATAATGTTGGTTCGAGCTCGAGAAGGAATCTGGATACCGATAACCTATCTATCATACAAATGGAAAATAAAGAATAGCAGGGGCCACTCTTTTTATGTTACATAAAATGACTTTAAACCAACACTATTAAAAACAAACAAATAAAGAAGGAAACTGCATAAAGTTTTCTATTTTACAAGAAGACGTAACTGTCATAAATATATATGTACCCCAAATTGGAGGACACAGATTCATAAAATAAGTACTTCTAGACCTACCAAAAGACCTATACACCCCCATATAATAGTGGAGGACCTCAAAACCCACTGACAGCAGTAGAGAGACCATCAAGGCAGAAAACTAACAAATGAATTCTAGACTTAAATTTGGCACTTGACCAGTTTGACCTAGTTGACACCTACAGCACATTACATCCATCAATATATATTCTTCTCATCTGTACATGGAACATACTCCCAGGTCAACCACAAGCTCAGCCATAAAGTAAGTCTCAAGAAATTTAAAAAAAATCAAAATTATACCAACCATAGTCTCAGACCACAGTAGACTAAAAATAGAAATTGATACTAAGAATATCACCAAAACCCTCACAGTTACATGGAAACTAAACAACTTGTTCCTGAATGATTTTGAAGTAAACAATGAAATTAAAACAGAAATCAAAAAATGTTTTTAAAAAACTTTGAAATGAAAACAGAAGCACAACATACGAAAACCTTTTGGATGCAGATAAAGCAGCATTAAGAGAAGTTTATAGAACTAAATGCCTACCTTATAAAGTTAAAAAGATCTCAAATTAACAATATAATATCCCACACCTAGGAGAACTAGAAAACTCAGAACAAACTAACCCCAAAACTAGCAGGAAAAAACAAAGAAATAAATAAAGTCAACAACATTTACATGTGAAAAACCATACTGAGAATCAAGAAAACCCTAAAGTTGGTTATTTGAAAGGACAAACAATATTGATAGATCAATAGCTAAATTTAACAAACAAAAAATAGGGAAGAGCTAAATAAGCACCATCAGAAACAACAAAGGCAACATTACAATGAATCCCACAGGCATACAAAAGATCTAGACTATTATCAACATCTGTATGCAGACAAACAAGAAATTCCAGAGAAAATGGATAAATTCCTGGAAACATTCAACCTCCCAAGATTCAACCAGGAAGAAATTGAAACCCTGAATAGACCAATATGGAGTTCTGGAATTGTATCATTAAAAAAAAAACTACCAACCAAAAATGGTCCTAGACCAAATGAGTTCACAGATGAATCCTAACAGACATACAAAGAAGAATTGGTACCAATTCTACTGAAACTATTCTAAAAAAATTATAAAGGAAGAACTTTTCCCTAACTCATCTACAAAGCAAGCATCACCCTGATACCAAAACCTGGTAGCACAGACACATGAAAAAAGAAAACTTCTGGCCAATATTCCTGATAAATATAGATGCAAAAATAATCACCAAAATACTAGCAAACCAAAACCAGCAGCACACCAAAAAGTTAATTCAGTATGAGCAAGTATCTTTATTCCTGGGGTACAACATATGCAAACCAATAAATGGGATTCACCATTTAAACAGAATTAAAAGCAAAAACCATATGACTATCTCAATAGACATGGAAAAAGTCTCCAATTAAATCCAACATTCTTCATGATAAAAACCCTTGACAAGCTAATCATAAAGGAATGTGCTGCAAAATAATAAGAGACATCTATGACCAACACACAGCCAACATCATACTGAATGGGCAAAAGCTGGAAGCATTCCTTTTGAGAACTAAAACAAGATAGGATGCCTACCCATGCAAATTTAAAGTCCAACAAGGCAGTCATTAAATTTTAAAGCTCCAAAATGATCTCCTTTGACTCCATGTCTCACATCCAGGTCACACTGATGCAAGATGTGGGCTCTCATGGTTTGGGGTATCTCTGCCCCTGTGGCTTTGCAGGGTACAGCCCCAATCCCATCTGCTTTCACAAGCTGGCATTGAGTGGTTTTTCCAGGTGGATGATGCAGCTGTCAGTGGATCTTCATTCTGGGGTCTGAAGGATGGTGGCCCTCTTCTCACAGCTCCACTAGGCAGTATCTCAAAGGGGATTCCATGTGGGGGCTCCAATCCCTCATTTTCCTCATTGCCCTAATTGCCCTAGCAGATAGTCTTCATGAGGGCTCCACTCATGCAGCAAACTTCTGCCTGGACATCTGGGCATTCTCATACATCCTGGCATTTTCATACATCCTCTGAAATCTAGGCAGAGTTTTTCAAACTTCAGTTCTTGATTTATGTGCACCTGTAGGTACAACACCATGTAAAAGCTGCCAAGGCTTGTTGCTTGCACCCTCTGAAGCTATGGCCTGAGCTATATGTTGGCCCCTTTTAGCCATGGCTGGGATGCAGGGCACCAAGTCCCAAAACTGCACAAAGCAGCAAGGCTCTGGGCCCAGCCATGAAACCATTTTTTTCCTCCTAGACCTCCGGAACTATGATGGAAGGGGCTGCTGTGAAGATCTCTGTCATGCCTTGAAGACATTTTCCCCATTGTCTTGACAATTCACATTTGGTTCCTCATTACTTATGCAAATTTCTGCAGCAGGCTTGAATTCCTCCCCAGAAAATGGGATTTCCTCTTCTATCACATCGTCAGGCTGCAAATTTCCCAGACTTCTATGCTCTGCTTCCTTTTTAAATATAATTTCTAACTTCAAACCATCTCTTTGTGAATGTATAAGGCTGAATGCTTTCAAAATTAACCAGGTTACCTATTGAATGCTCTGCTGCTTAGAAATTTCTTCCACCAGATAAGCTAAATCATCTTTCTCAAATTCAAAGTTCCATGGATCTCTAGGGCAGGGGCAAAATGCCACCAGTCTCTTTGCCAAAGCACAGCAAGAGTGACCTTTGCTCTAGTTTCCAATAAGTTTCTCATCTCTATTTGAGACCCCCTCACCCTGGACTTCACTGTCCACATCATTATCAACATTTTGGTCAAAACCATTCAACAAGTCTCTAGGAAGTTCCAGATTTTCCCACATCTTCCTGTTTTCTTCTGAGCCCTCCAAACTGTTTCAAATTCTGCCTGTTACCCAGTTCCAAACTGACTTCCACATTTTCAAGTATCTTTATAGCAGTATACCACTGCCTCGGTACCAATTTACTGTATTTGTCCATTTTCACACTGCTGTACATAAATACCTGAGACTGGGTAATTTATAAAGGAAAGAGGTTCAACTGACTCACAGTTCTGCATGGCTGGGGAGGCTTCAGGAAACTTAAAGTCACGGCAGAAGGGGAAGCAAACACATCCTCCTTTGCAAGGCAGCAGGAGAGGGAAGAGTGAGTAGTGAAGGAAGAATAGTCCCTTATAAAACCCTCATATCTTATGAGAACTAACTCACTATCATGAGAACAGCATGGGCAAAACTGCCCCCATGATCCAATCACCTCCCACCAGGTCTCTCCCTAGACATGTGGGAATTATGGGAATTATAATTCAAGATGAGATTTGGGTGGGGGCACAAAAACTAATCATATCTGACACTGCGGAATACAATACAGCCATAAAAAATCATAAAGGAATGTGCTACAAAAGAACAAAATCATGTCTTTTGTAGCAACATGGACATAGCTATAGGCCATTATCCTGAGTGAATTATGGCAGGTACAGAAAACCAAATATCATTTTTCAGTTATAAGTAGGAGCTAAATATTAGATTCTCATGCATATAAAGATGGCAAAAATAGACCCTGGTGACTAAAAGAAGGTGGAGAGAGGGAAGAGGAAGGAACTAACTGCTGGGTAATATGCAAACTATCTGGGTAACAGGCTCATCTGTATCCCAAACCTCAGCATCATGCAATATATCCATGTAACAAACCTGCACATGTACCTCCTGCATCTAAAATAAAAGTTGAAAATTTAAAAATAGAAAATAAAAAACCACATGTTCTCACTTATATGTGGGAGCTAAACAATGGATATACAGGGACATACAGAGAAGAAAAATAGACATTGAAAATTCCAAAAAGTGAGAGGGTGGAAGGTGGCTGAAAGATGAAATATTACCTATCGAGTACAATGTATATTATTTAGATAATGGGTACACTAAAAGACCAGACTTCACTGCTATGTAATATGCCCATGTAACACAACTGCATTTGTGTCCCCTAAATCTATCAAAATAAATGAACAAATAAATACATATATCAGAAAAAAAGAATGGCAATGAACACATAATATTTCCAATATGCAAGGACTCATATATGTTACTTCTCATATACTCTTCCTAGGAAGCCATAGAAGATGTGTTTCTAATAAAACTGGAGATGTTAAAAAAAAATCTGAGAAGTTTCTATCTATTCCTCTCTGACTGATTATCAACCTCTGTTCATTAACCAGTGCTTTCCTGCCAATCTTCAGGAGTTTGACACAGCTATTTGAGACTGTATCAGTTCCTTATGTTTGCCTTAGTTTGCTAGACCTTTCTATTCCTTAAGTATTTGTTCAAAGGATTTTTTCCCCCCGAGTTCTTTGGCTGCAAGTAACTAGTGCTGGGAGAGACCATGTTTCTTACATGACACATAAGATTTAGAAAAGATTGTTGCATAATAACTACTGCATTAAATGAGCTAAAAATTCTGTTAAAATTAGTATAGTGTAGAATCTGTATTGTGTATATTAAAGTAGGACAAAAGAAAATACATGTGAAAGTTATGTGGAACGTTGAAGAGTTAAATAAAGAGATGACAGGACCATCCACTCCATCCTACTATCTAAACCATGTTTCTGTGCTTCACCGAGATGCAGACAATTGGGAATAATACTTAATGCTTCATAAACAAGATGATAGATCTGCCAAACCGATCTTAGCTATCTGACCTTTTAAGATTATATATTATTAGAGGAAAAGAAACACTAACTTGCATAAGACTGATAAGCACACATGTGGTCAAGGGTATTGCCTCTTGATTGCATAAGAATGCCCCAAAATAGATAAGATTTACTAGGTTGTATCTAAAATTAAGAAGAATGATCATAAAGTTGTAATCCTTCTCAGCCAAGATAGACAGTTACGCTAATGTAACAAATAAACCCAAAACCTGAATCTAGAAAAAATTAAGTTCTTGTTTATGCTACAAGCCCATTGAAGATTATTTGGAGGGCAGGATTCTGCCTTTTCAGTTCCCCAGTATATTAGTCTGTTTTCACACTACTGTGAAGAAATATCTGAGACTTGGTAATTTACAGAGAAAAGAGGTTTAATTGACTAACAGTTCCACATGGCTGGGGAGGCCTAAGAAAACTTACAATTATGGTGGATGGGGAAGCAAATACATCCTTCTTCACATGATGGCAGGAGAGAGAAGTGCTGAGCAAAGGAGGAAAAGCCACTTATAAAACCATGAGATCTCATGAGAACTCATTAACTGTTGGGAGCAGCATGGTAGTAACCACCTCCATGATTCAGTTATCTCCCACTGGGTCCGTCCCACAACATCTGGGGATTATGAAAACTACAATTCAAGATGAGATTTTGGTGGGGACATGGCCAAACCATATTACTCAGAAACCCCACATTACAAAGGTTTCATGAATAACTGGGTAACTTGCACATGCTTTTATAGCATTCTGATCGAAATAATATATGTCACTTCCACTCACTTTTTGTTGGCCAAAGCAAGTTACATGACTATGTCTAACTTATAAAGGAGCAGAGAAGTGCAATCATATACATGCCAGAAACAGTGGTGAGGAGGATAGTTGTGAGAGCCCTCCTCATTGCCATATAATTGTATAAAATTCTAAATATAATGTAAGATAAATAAATGTCTAGACTACTAAGGAGAAAAAAAATGCTACTTGGAAAATACAAAGTAAAGTTTAAAATTCTGAGAAAAGCGGGCATATTTTAAGAATTGTCTGTGTCATACTGCCTTTCATATATACAGGTAAAAAAAGAATTATGATGTATGTCTTTAGACATCCATAAAATATGTCCTTTCACCAAAATTTTCTCAAGGAAAAATTTCCAGGTCTTGAAGGCCAAGTTTCAAAAGAAATTTTGGAACAGAGATATTGTTGATGAAAATGGATGCTGACAGATACATTTATTGAAGGTCAGTAAATAAGAACACTGAAAGCAATACCTGTAGGTAGTTAGAATTATCCAAGAATTGAAACAAACACATTAGAAAAAATATACAATATAAAAACACACAGCAATGTCTTCACAGTTCTAATTAGATTACTAGGATGGCAGAGGACTGAAAAGATAAAGATATAAAATATACTCTTCTCTTTCCCATGTATTAAATCCAAAGTTATTGTGTAGGCTATTAAAGTTATATAAAGGATTAATAATAGCTAGAGAAGTTTTAAGATGAACAAGATGACAAGACATATATATACATATATATACACACACGCACATACATATATGTGTGTATAACATTAATGCTACAAATTGATTTTATTTCTAAATTTAAAAAATCATACTTAATTCAATAAAACATTAAAATGCTCAATAAAACTTATACTCAGTATCACTTATATAGTATCCTTAGTGCTTAGCAAAATTCTTGGTCACATAAGGGGCATTAAGAAGATACACAATTCTTATTTGTTGAGATAGATAAAAGGCAAGTTACAAAAAGTAGAAAGGCAGAAACTAGACCAAAATAAAGTAATACATCTAAATTTTTTCTTACATAAAGGATGCTTAAAGTAAAATATAGTTGGTCCTTCATATTGTGGGTTTTACATTCTTGAATCCTACCATTCAAAGTTAAAAAAAAATTAGGAAACAATTCCACAAAATTACAAAAAGCAAAACTTGAATTTTCAGACACCAAGAACTATGTTAAATCCATGCAAATAAGTAATTTGTAGGCATTGTATTGGTACCGTAAGTAATCCAAGATGATTAAAGCATACAGGAGGATGTTCATAAGTTATATGCAAATACTACACACCATTTTATGCAAGAGACTTGAGCATCTGCAGATTTTAGTATTTGTTGGGGTCCTAGAAACAATCCCCCAAGGATACTGAATGATGACTAGCCAAAGTTAAGAATAAAACACCAAACTGATCTGCCTAATAATTATATTGCCACCACTGTTCTCCCACTTCCATATTTAAAGCAATAAAATTTAAGGGAAATATCAGGTGAAAGATGAAAGCAGATATACAATGATGAAAGGTGCAGACAGACATGAAAAGACTGAGTCTGTTTATATTCAATAAATACCAAGGCATTTCAATATACAAAGCAAAATTTCATCAGAAATCCTAAAATAATGAAAAAACACACTTGTAATGATATTTTATTTAGTGTTACCACTATGTAGCAGTTAACATAGAAAAAAAGTAGTGACAAAAAGTCAGAAATAAATTATAGGATTTGATTCTATATATATGCTTTTTCTTTACTTTTATTCCTTGTCTCTATTTTAGCTAAGAAGCTTAAGTCATTTGAGTGCTTTGTGCATAGCACAGATTTCTCAAACACAGTAACAAGATTTAGCTGATAATAATATCAGTGCCCTTTTCATGTATAACAAAAATTTCCAAAACCAGAAGTCTTTTAAAAATTATTTCAAAGCCAAAAGTGTATGTTCCTGCATATGCCCATTTAAATAGTTTCAATATTGTTTGATCAACATTCTATTCCTCTTTCTACTCAAGTGTTAAAAACATGTATTATAATCATTATTCTTTTCATAATCTGTTTACTACATTATTTGGTTGTGATCTTGGATTGAATTATTTCTGATGAGAGATCTTCTAAAAGCCTGAAGATATAGCATTCTATATTTCCAAGAAGATTACATTTTCAGGATAAGTAGCTAGAGAGCCAAAAGGCATTAGTGTACTTGATGTCCCATTGTTTTAAATAGCATTATTGCTTTGTGATATTGAATTTAATCTTGGTAAATTTGCGTAGATTACATATGTTAGATTCAAACTCCTCATGTGTGAAAAAAAGACAATTAATGTACTGTAAATAAATGAATATAAACTAAGTTGTTGGGATTCATAATGAGAGATGAAATTAAGGACTTAGCCTCTTAGCAGTGAAATGAGTTCTAGTCAATTAAATAATTTTTCAGTAAAAGTTTTACAAAAGTTTAAATTAGAAAACAAACTAAGCCAGATTAGAAATCATGTACAAAATGTAAATGCAAATTTATTTTGGAAAGTAAACTACTGTTTAATTGATTGAAAACTTAAGCATGGGGATTATGATTTTAATTCCTTAAATGTTATGAGTTAAATGGTAATATGTTTTCATTCCAGTGAAAAATATATGATGAACAGAAATTGTTAGGGTCCAGTTATATTTTATTTTTGTTATTTTTTATTTTTTTATTTTTTGAGACGGAGTCTCGCTCTGTCGCCCAGGCTGGAGTGCAGTGGCACGATCTCGGCTCACTGCAAGCTCCGCCTCCCGGGTTTACGCCATTCTCCTGCCTCAGCCTCCCAAGTAGCTGGGACTACAAGCGCCCACCATCTCGCCCGGCTAGTTTTTTGTATTTTTTAGTAGAGACGGGATTTCACCGTGTAGACCAGGATGGTCTCGATCTCCTGACCTCGTGATCCACCCGTCTCGGCCTCCCAAAGTGCTGGGATTACAGGCTTGAGCCACTGCGCCCGGCCCCAGTTATATTTTAATAATTATAAAGTCTAAGTCCTAATTTTTTCTATGGGCAACAGAGGCTGGGAGAAGTTACGTCCCTCCAAGGACACAGAGTCATCATGAAGATGGGAACTCCTGCTTTTACGATGTAAACTTTTTCTTTCCAAAGATCTACAGATCATTGCCATCTCTTTTTATCTGACTCATTAATCATATTTTTTACTAACATATTTTAAAACTACCTTTGGAGATATTGAAACTGTATTTTATCAGAAACACTAAATGATAAGAAAGCAAAACAGCCTTAATGCCGGTATGGAGAAAGTTTTAGTGGTCTGGGGATATCAAACCAGACATATTTCCTCAGGCCAAAACCTAATCTAGAACAAAGCCCTAGCTCCCTTCAATTTTGTGAATGCTGAGAGAGGTGAGGAAACTGCAAAAGAAAAGTTTTAAGCTAGCAGACATTGGTTCATGAGATTTAAGGAAAGAAGCCATCTCCATAATTTGAGAGTACAAGGTGGAGCAGTAAGTGCTGCCATAGAGGCTGCAGCAAGTTATCCAAAAGATCTAGCTAAGATCATGATGAAGGTGGCTATGCTTAATGACAGATTTTTAATGGAAATGACACAGCCTTAGAATGAAAGAATATGCCATCTAGGAGTTTCATAGCTAGAGAGGAGAAGCCAATGCCTGGTGTCAAAGCTTCAAAGGACATGCTGACCCTCTCGTTAGGGGCTAATGCAGCTGGTGGCTTTAAGATAAAGCCAATGCTCATTTTCCATTTTGAAAACCCTAAAGTCCTTAATAGTTGCACCAACTCTATTCAGTCTTTGCTTTATAAATGAAACAACAAAGCCTGAATGACAGCACATGTACTATGACAAGATTTACTGAATATTTTAAGCTTGCTGTTGAGACCTAGTGCTCAGGAAAAAGACAGTCCTTTCAACATATCATTGGCCAAAATATCACTGACCATTGACAATGGTACCTGGTCATGGAGATGTACAAGGAGATAAGTGTTGTTTTCATGCCTGCTAGCACATCCATTGTGAAGCCCCAAGGAGTAATGTCAACTTTTAAGTCTTACTATTTAAGAAATGCATGTTGTAAGTTATAGAGACCATAGAGAGTGATTCCACTGATGACTCTATGGGCAAAGCAAATTGAAAACTTCTGGAAAGGATTTGCCATTATAGATGTCATTAAGAGCATTCATAATATATGGGAGGAGGTCAAAATACTAACATTAACAGGAGTTTGAAATAAGTTGATTTCAGCTCTAATGGATGACTTTCAGGAGTTCAAGACTTCAGTGGGGAATGTAAATACAGGCACAGTGAATAGCAAGAAAACTAGAATTAAAAGTGAACCCTGAATTAATATGACTGAATTGCTGCAATCTCATGATCAAACTTTAATGGATGAAGAGTTGCTTTGTACTGATGAGCAAGATAAGTGGTTTATTGAGATGAACTCTTCTCCTTGTGTAAATATTGTGAGCATTGTTGAAATGACAACAAAGAATTTAGAATATTACATAAACTTAGTTGATAAAGCAGCAGCAGGATTTGAGAGGATTTACTCCAATATTCAAAAAGTTCTGTGGGCAAAACACTGTCAAACAGCATGTCATGCTACAGAGCAATCTCCCATAAAAAGAAAAGTCAATTGTTGTGGCAAACATCATTGTTGTCTTATTTTAAGAAATTGCAATAGCCACTCTGACTTTCAACAACTGCCACCCTGATCAGTCTGCAGCAATCAATGTCGAGGCAAGACCCCCCACCAGCTAAAATCATGACTGGCTGAAGGCTCAGATACTCATTTTTTATCAATAAAGCATTTTTAACCAAGGTGCATACATTGATTTTTAGACATACGCCATTTCACATTGAATAGACTATAGCTTATTGTAAATATAACTTTTAAATGCACTGGGAAACAAAAAAAAAAAAAAAAACATGCATATGACTCACTTGATTGCAATATGTGCTTTATTGTAGGGGTCTAGAACCAAACCTGCCATATCTCAGAGGTATGCCTGTAACACACAAAAATGCTTTGTGATGAAGAAAGCTGCAGGTGTCCTTTGAGGAATGTGTGGCGTAGCTATGCTCTATGCTTGATGGCCATGCCCTAGGAAACGTTGTGATTACAAGAACTAATAAGGAGTTAGAAGTGACATGACTAGGTACTGATATGTGCATGTAAGTAGGATTATTTATGATTAGGATAATGGAAATGAATAACAAATTTTCCCTCAGTGTTGGTGGTTTTCTGTCTTGTATTACGTGAGCTTGGGACAAGGTCTGAACAGGTGTGTCTTATGCTGTGAGATCATTGCAAGGCACTCAAAGACACATGTTTGCCTCATGAGATGAAGGACTTAATTGTTGTCCAGTGGTTTTATTGCTCTGAAGGAAACATGAAGGTTGAGGGACAGACAATAATTTTCATTGGTTTATTGACCCTCTTTAAGGAACATCAGTCACTTAAATTCCTAGAATTTGGTTTTGCCTTTTATTTTTTCTTTTCTGTTTTAGGTACAGAGCGGGAAAGAACATAAGGTTTCTTTGACTGAGTTTATTTCTTTTCTCAATTAACTATGTCAGGCAAATAAAATACAAAGAATAAGACACACAAAGAGCGGCTCACATAGACAGAAAAAGATAAATGAACACCGAGAGAAGACTACATGTAGAGATACAGAGGGACAAAGAGTAAAACACACACAGATACAGACTCACAAACACAAACACATAAAGTCAGGGAAAGACACAACCATAGAAAGATATACTACACATCCAGAGGGAAACACAGAGACAATAGACATAGGGTAACACAGAGGTACAAAGATATGCGGAGGGAAATGAAAGACAAAAAAAAAAAAGCAACAAAGAAGACTCACAGAGACACATCCACATACAGACATATACACAGGCACACAGAAAGACTCATGGAGAGATAGAGATATGCACACAGAAACACATAAAAGGCAGAGGCAACACAAATATTGAATCATACATGAAAAGATACCCCAGGAAGACACATATGGAGAGACACAAATACAGAATCACCTATATTTTACAGGAGTTGTCTTTATCACAGGCATTTATATCTGAACTTGCGTTGTTTTGAACAGTCCATAACACTGCATTCCAAGACTTCACTAATGCCTGCCTTATCAGAATCACCAGGGCTGAAACTAGAAACGTGTTGTTTCTAAAAACTGCATAGATATGTCTGTTATGTACCCTTAGCTGGAAGCATCTCTTATATTGTAAGGAAAATGGATGTGCTACAGTCAAGAATCGGCCAAGGCAGATACCCAGTCCTACTTGACTCAGCAAGTTTGGAGCACAGGCACACAACTCCACTCATTATGTAACCACTCCATGTGAGGCACATTAGTTAATCACCCAGGTGAGCTCGTGCTTGGCTCAGAGCCACTATTGTCTGCCAAAGATATAATTACCCTGATAACGCTGTATATATGGTTTGTGCACACAACTCATGCCCAGGATCCCTCACAACCAGAGAGAAAGAGAGTAAAGCCATGTCAAAACAGTTTACTATTCCTCGAGTGTTTTTCTAGCTACCACCACTCACCCATCAACTCCCCTCGGACCTCAGTTAGAACCTGACATATATTAAGTCTTCAACACTCCTAAAGTAGTGTGCATGCCAACTTTTCCCTTACAACTGAAAGAGCCTTACTAATACACTGGAACATGGTGCTTTCTCAAAAATAAGGTTTGCTACTTTTGCCAATTTTAGGATTTTGTTTACCAAATTAATTTGTAATATTTAATTATTTTCTACTTACACTTTCAATTTTACATATTTTAGCTAATATTTTAGGTTCTCTGGTTTTAACCTTTTCTACTATTATTATTTTGTTCACATTCTTTAAAATATTATTGCCTTTTATCATTTTAATCCTTGGGTTAGCTGTTTTTGTCAGGAGTTAATTATTAAATTATTAGAATGTCTTTCATGACAAGCAATGGAAAAGTCAAATCAAACTGGCTTAATCAATAAGAACATTTAGAACTCTTGTATATGTGAGTACATATACAAGATGGACTTTAGGATTTACTTAATCTAATGACTCTGTCTTTATTTTCCCTGTGATTCTTGGGGAGGAGAGAGAGCAGATGACATCTCTATGTACTAGCTTCATCTACAGGCTGGTAATCAGGTATCTATAGTTGTCGTAGTATATTTCCCAGTGGCCAGCAGGAGAGAGCTCTCCTAAGATTTCCCCTTAAGAATAAGAAAAAAGTTTCTCAGAATCCTTTTTCCAAAATTCCCCTTACATTTCAATGATCCAAATCTGGTTTTGTGTCCTTTCCAGAATCAATCTCTGTTGACAAGGAGTTCCCAAATCTACTTAGCATACACTTGGATTCCTAAACCAATCACTAACTGGGAGATGTGATTTTGTTAGTTGACTTAAACTAATTAGATCTGGAACCAACGTTCCAAATCACATGGTTGCTACAAATCAAGAGGGTAGACACCAAAAGGAAAATTAGGATGTTAGCAGGGAAAAGAAAATGGTAAAACAGCTGCTGGTTATGCAACCAGTAATATTCATCATCATCATCATCACCATCATTCATCATCACTATTATCTTTACCTTCATTTTTCTGTAGGTCTTAACACAAACAAAAATCACAGGTGTAAAATGCTTCGCATTTGTTTTAATTGTTTTAATTAAAATGACAGCTCTGTCCTGGGTTTACCTTTTGTTTTAACTAGGAAATTGAGAGATATGGCAAACCATTTTCTCTCTGTGAAATCTGCTCTGATTCTTAGCCAACAGGGAAAATTAATGATTCTTCTATAATACTTCCTTTATGTTTTTGGCATAGTGCTTATCAATTTATATTAGATTATAACAGACCATTATGTTAGAGGTGGAATGGGGCATTCATTGTTGAAGCCCCAGGACCTATTATAATGCCTGGAATACATTAAGTATACAATTAACATTTACCAAATTGATTTAACTATCAGGCAATCGGAATGCTTATGGAGCATATTCACTGAAATAAAATACATTGCAAAGGATAATTCCAGATCATGATGATTTTGAAGAAAACTGCATACGTGCTATATTGTTCTGCCTTAAGCAACTTTAGAAAAATTCACTTTCCAGATTTTGACAATTTACAATAAAATCCTACCAAAAAATCATATATTGAGAAATAGCTTTAAGTTACAAGAATAATATGCTGGAACAGGAAAGTGTTGTTATAGCTGTTAAACATCCTGAGCCAATAAACTATGATTTTGGATTCTTGCATAATGTCTCAGATGCATTTTTAAAACTTTTTATTAAAACACCTCTCAAAATGTCAGTGAGACATGGAAGATGGCTCTAAGAATCTGCTTATCAACTTATGAGCAGAAGTTGAAGAAATTATTTTGAAAAAATATGTATGATACATTTATCTATGTATATATACACATATGTATATCTTACCATGCAATATTTTAGTACAGTGTAATAGTTAGAAAACACTAAGTTACGTATAAGCAAAGACTGAGAATTATCTCCTAATGCTCACAATTATAAAATTAGAGTTTAAGACTGATTTTATGAAGCAGAAAATCATAACGACAACTTCAAGTAGAATTATAAATAAAACATGACCCTCTTGGAATAGATGCTGTGGACTGGCCACTCCATTTCTATCCCACCTGTCTTCCATGATAACTTTCTATACAGATCCCAGAGAGGAAAGCAATGCATTTTCCAGATTCCTTCACAGCTGGAGATTTGGGTAAAATTCTCACCAATCAAGTAAAAGTACAGAAACTGTGGAAAGCAGAAGTGAATTAAAATTATATCTGGCCCATTTTTCTGTTTTAGCTGTTGGCAATCAAGGGTGTAGAGAAACAGCTTTCCTGCATCAGCAGTCCAGTGTCCATTCCCCAGTTTCTCAGACAATTGTGGTGGTGATGTTAGCATCAGTGGTAAGCTGTAAAGTCAGTCGTAATTCCTGATTTCCACTCCTACACCTTGGATATCAGCTCAAACACTATATTCTTAAGCTCAATATTTCCAAAGTGACTTAAAAGATAATAGTTCCTTTGATGGATCGATTCTTTCATGTTCAAGAAATAATTCCTGGAGGCCCAGGATAATTTGTTTCTCTCGATATCCCAACAATTTTGTATCAAATACCTTCCTGCTTTCTACTTAATACATGGATGCTGTTAGAATATGCCTATAAAAACAGGAAAACTTTAGAGCAAACAAATTGTGGGAAACAGGAAAAAAAAGAATGTACAGAATTAGAAAATATTAAATAAAATAAAATTTAAGATAAAACCTAGGAGTTATGGTAATAAATAAAATATCTAAGTTATTTCCTCCTTTTTAAATGAAAAACACTACTATAATATGTCAAGTTAATGTATAAATGTTGATGATTATAAGAAACCTACCTATAGTTATGAAACAAAAATGGCAAATGTAGAATAATTAGCAAAAATATATTTGATAAATTAAAAAGAAAAAATGTTGCTTGCTTTCTTGCAGTGGTTCAGTGTTTACATCAGAGAAAATAAAATTCAATTTTAAACACATTAAACAGAAAAAAATTATATCCTCAATGAAAATGAGTCATAAACATTTATGTTNAATGAAAAACACTACTATAATATGTCAAGTTAATGTATAAATGTTGATGATTATAAGAAACCTACCTATAGTTATGAAACAAAATGGCAAATGTAGAATAATTAGCAAAATATATTTGATAAATTAAAAGAAAAAATGTTGCTTGCTTTCTTGCAGTGGTTCAGTGTTTACATCAGAGAAAATAAAATTCAATTTTAAACACATTAAACAGAAAAAAATTATATCCTCAATGAAAATGAGTCATAAACATTTATGTTCCAAGTAACATTGATTTTAAAAACGTGGAGTCATGTTTTATGAAAATTCAAATCTTTAAAACTCTGCAACGGTAACTCAATACCATGCTGAAGTCAGACGTCAAGAGACAAAGTTTCAAAATGAACAAAGTTTGTCTCTTCCGTAACATCCTTTCCTGCTTAATACACGTGTCCCTAGTCATCAAATCAACTTTGTTAAATCAAAGTTATTCTAAAGTGAATTTCAAACTTTAAAAAAATGTGTCATTCATGAAATGGATGAAAGTACTACTGGAGATCTGCTGAAATCTGACCAAAAGACAGTGTCTTAAGAGAGTCTTCTAGAATGAGACCAATTTCAACAGTCATATAATATGACAGATGCTACAGAAGAGAATGATTTGAAAATTGAGGGACTAAAGGAGGCCTTTGGAGAAATTGGCAAAGCCCTGAAATATTGTCTTTTTTCTGATATTATTACCAATGACAATGCCCAGGGAGGCTGTTACATTGTGCTATTGCCGAAAAAATTAAGTCTATCTCAAACTCAAGATGGTTTTTTCCTTCTTTTTTTCACTTTTTGTAATACAGTTCCACCTCCATGTGCAAAGATACTATGTTCTTTGTGACACGGCCTATGATGAACAGATTTCATTTTTTTAAATCAAATTGCTGTATAATTTTCAACTTTTTGTTTTTCAATTTAAGTATTAATCAAAATATGAGTTCTCAATACCCTATGAAATTTGGTTCTGATTTCAAGTGGTTGCAGTTTAAGTAGTCTTTTCCTGGTATCGCTCATTCCGAGGTAATTGTGACCTTTTATCTGGTAAAGTAAAATCTGTTAAATATAGAAATAAAAAGTGACAGAAACACAGATGTAGCTGTATACCTAAATAGGTACATAAAGTACTATAATAACATAATTTATAAATGTAAAAAATATATGTTTTCAAAAACTTTGTTTTGTTTTGAGTTTTACAAAATAAACTTCAGAAATCACATTATTAAAAAGTGAACTGCAATCAAAATGCTCAAGTGAATTATTGAACTTAATTCTCTAAGTTTAATTAAGACTTTTCATATGCTTTAAATAACAGGTATCTTTAAGAAAAATTTAGTTTATTTATTATTGAATCTATCAGTTGATGTACTTTTTAAAACTATATTAATATTCACATTGTTTAATAACTCATTTAGTTGTTTGAACATTTTAAAGCATTTGAAAAAGCAAAAGCAAAGATCTTTCAATGCAGACAATACTATTTTAAATATTAAATTAGAATAATATTATTTTCTTAAGAGAAGCTGAAAAAATGATGTCTTCAGTATGATCAAGGCAAGAAATAATATTATTTTGAAACTTATCTCTTTCATTTTAACTAAATAGAAAATTTTTTAAATGTGCTATTTTTCCATGACTTTGTTATACATCTGTCTTTATTATATTCACAAGAAGCAGAAATGATATCTTCATTTCAAGTTTCCACAACATAACTTCAAAACATTTCAAAAACCAGAAAAAGTAGATGTCTCATCTATAACTTCAGTGATCTAAGTAAAGATAAATAACACAATTTGCAAACTGAATTTGGGAGGACTGCTGTCAGCACAATGCAGATTAGGAAGCTCCAGGTTATGGTTCTCCCAGGAAAACACAAAAACAGTACAGTCCTGACACAAAGATAGACAAAACAACCAACACAATAAAATGGAGCTCAGAAAGAAATCCTTGTATATACTGTAAAATGATTTTTAACAAGGATTCCAAGACCATTCAGTGGGGAAAGGAGAGTCTTTTCAACAAATGTTATTGGGGAAACTGGGTATCTACCTGCAAAAATACTGTTGAACCCTTATACTATTTAAAAAAAACTCAAAATTGATAAAATTAACTCAAAATGGATCAAAGGCCTAAACACTGATAACTAAAATTACAAAACTCTTAGAAGAACATATAGGAGAAAAAAACTTCATGACAGTGGGTTTAGCGGATTTCTTGGATCTGAAAAAGCACAGGCAACAAAAGAAAATAGATAAGTTGGATTTCATCGAATTTAAAACTTTTGGGCATCAAAAACATTATCGACAGAATAAAGAGGCAACCCACCTAATAAGATAAAATACTGGCAAATCATATATCGATAAGAAATTTATACCTAGAATATATGAAGAACTTCTACAACTCAACAGCAACAACAACAACAAAAAACCAAACAACTTGATTAAAAAATGAAGAAAATACTTGGATAGACATTTTTCCAAAGAAGATATCCAAATTTATATCTCCAGACAATATATGCAAGTGGCCAAAAAACACACACAAAAAGTTTAACACTACTAATTTTAGGGAAATTTAAACGAAAACCACAATGAGATACCACTTTACATTCATTAGAATGGCTATTACAAAAACACACACAGACACACACACACAGAAAATAACAATTGTTGGTGAGGATATAAAGAAATTGGAACCTTTATACATTTCTGGTAAGAATATAAAACATTCCAGCCACTGTAGAAGATGTTATGGTAATTCTTCAAAAAAATATAAACTTAGAATTATCATATGATCCAGCACACTATTTCTGGTTATATACTCAAAATAACTGAAAGCAGGGTCTTGAATAGATTATTACACATTTTTGCTCATGGCAGCATTACTCATAATAGCCAAAAGATAGAAGCAATCCAAGTGTCCATCAACAGATAAATGGATAAACAAAAAGTGGTATAAACGCAAAATGGAATATTATTCAGCCCTTAAAAAGAGAAAGATTCTGACACATGCTACAACATGCATGAACTTTGAAGGCATTATGCTAAATGAAATAAATCAGTCATGAAAGGACAAATATTGTGTGATTCACTTACATGAGGTACCTAGAATATTTATAGAATCAGAAAGTAGAGTGGTGTGATTGCCAGGGATTGAGGGGTGTGGAGAATGGGGAGTTAATGTTTAATAGATACAGTATTTCAGTATTTCAAATGAGAAAAATGAAAGCATTCTGGAGATGGATGATGATCACAGCTGCACAATAATGTGAATGTACTTAATACCACAAAACTGTACCCTTAAAATGGCTTATAAGGTAAACTTTATGCTATATATATTTTACCAAAACAAAATATTACTTAGAAATGTAAAAAGGATGCTGGGCATGGTGGTTCATACCTGTAATCACAGGTCTTAGGGAGGCAGAAGTGGGAGGATAGCTTGAGCCCAGGAGTTCGAGACCTGCCAAGGCAATATAGAAAGACTCCATTCTCCACAAAAAGGAAAAAAAAAAAGATAAAAAAGAGAAATGTAAAAAGGAAAACAGATAAAGCTCTTAACTCTTAAATAAGAAATTCAAGAATAACAAAAAATATCCAGAAAACGAAGGCAATGGAGAAAAATATCTGTGGGATGCAGCCAAAAAGAAAATTTTAGAGTTTTAAATGCCTTTGAATTAAACATCAAAAATTATAGTAATTACACATTTACCTTAAAATTATAAAATGTGTACATAACTCTTAACAAAACAGAATAAAGAATTAATAAAATTACGAACCCAAAATTAACGACAACGAAATATTGGTAGAATTAATGAACACATCCAAGACATTTCTCTGAAAAGGCCAATAAGATAAATTTTGACAAAGCAATTAAAATAATTTAAAAAATAGAAAAAGTGGTATTACATATTTCCATTATGAATGAAACTTGAGAATATATATCAATGTGGAAAACAAGTTGAACATTTCACAAAATGTTTCACAATATTATACACATTATGTTGTATATAATACATATAACATTTTAAAATATTATATATGACTCTGAGATAGGAAATATAAAATATTTGTCAATAAGCATCATTGAATATACAGCATTCTTAAGGGATACTCTTTTTTAAACCCAGAAAAGTGCTAAGGGTTTTTTCCCCTATTTTTTCTTACTATTTTATGTCTACTACTATAAATTGCTCCCTGAATATCAAGTGTTCTTTTTCTCTAAATCAAGTAAGATCTGACTCTGAGCCCTCTAATAATTTTGAAAGGTGGGAAGAGTGGGGTGGAGAGTAATTTTTTTTTTTTCCAAGTGAGTTTTAACCAACATGACTTTAACTTCCCACAACAGCTTGGCAGAACATTAGTCAGGTTTCTTCCTGACTGTGGATCCCCAAACTCTTTTTTCTTAGAGCATTTTATACAGAAAACATCATAAATACTTTATTTGCCCCTTTGAGATATAAGTTTTCTCACAGCTTCTTGCCGATATTACAAACCACAAACGCATTTCTCAAGGAGCTGAAAAAGCATCCTTTTAAAATGTAATCACTAAGAGAAATAAGAACCCCTATCTTTCAGTCTCTATAGGAAGGTAAGAACCTAAATTCCATGAGCACCAGTTAGCAAATACAGATGGCCTAATCACATATGATAAACTTCCTTCTTGATATTCTCCCCTATTGGAATAATCTTCAGTAAAGTCTTTGTTTAACTCTGTCCTCCAAATTTTTCTTTGATGGTCTACAGCAGGAAACAGGTTCCAATACACAACAACATAATAAGAACTAGAAACACTAATTAACATTATAACTTACCATGAGGTAACTAGATTTTGTTTCATGTAACTTTTAAAAGGCAATTTGAGACAATATGGGTAAATATCTTTATTAAAAATAAATATTGGGATTGTTGATTCTCAGATATGTTCTTCTAGATTCTTGGTTTAAAAGCACAGATTATTTAAAACTTACTTAAAACTAAGAAAAAAGAGAAATGAATGAAGAAAAAAGAATTACAACTCCAATATCTGATAACAGAAGACTTATTTGGCATCTGTAGGTCAAGAGTATTTAGAAGACGAAGAAATTTTCATCAAATAAAGGAGAGTTAAGCAAAAATGTTTACACATGAGATATAAATACTATTTTCAGAAGAATTTTATTATTATAGGAATCATTAATTCTTATAATACCAAACTGGATAAAACATTTTATAGCAATATATAGCTGCCTATTTCTGCTGTATTAAGTAGTGATAAAACAAAACAAAAAAAGACTTCCCAGTCTCTTTCATTAAAATGAAAATTGCATTGAATCTAAATCAGAAAGGTTTTACATAAATTTGTAAATCAGATATTTGGGCATGTAAGGAAGAGTCTAAATATTTTAATATGCATTGTGTCCACCAACTCCTGGGTTCTGCCTGTTTACATTAAACTGTATTTTTAACATGAAAATTGATTGAAAAATGTAACCTAAATAAGTGAATATATTAGTATACTGTAAAACAAATGTCCTAGTTTGAACATAGTTCTGTAGTCTACATCTACATAAAATACACCACCTAAATGTCAAAAATATTTTTGAAAGTTAAAGAAATGAGAACCAAATGGCAGAGTAGAAGTGAGTTGACTTCACTCCTCCACCCACAGAAAACCAAGAACAAATATATAGTGCTGAGATTATCACCAGCAATATTCCAGAACTCAAATATGAAAATGAGACAGTTTTTGGAGCCACAGAAAGGTTAAAAAAATCATGTAGACTGTAACAGAATCAAACTTTGGATCCACAACACCCTTCCCCCAATCTGCTAGGCCCCAAGAGTGCAGAAAATTTCCCCCTGACTCACAGTTACTATACTAAAAAAAAAAATGAGATAGAGATGGACAACCAGTTTACCTACCATGTTGAATTCGCTGGCAAAAGGCCTGTCCTACTGACAGAAAGCCTTGCAAGTGCCTAAAAGGATAAAAATTCCTGATGACAGCCAGAGACAAAGGGGAGATGGGACTACCGTCTCCAAACTGGAAAACTCTGCTCTATATCTCAGCCAAAGAAACCACCAAATCAGAGTAGCCGTTAGTAGCACCATGCTATAGGCACTATGTTCCACAAGTTCCCTGAACATAAACCCCTCATTAGCCTTTCCACACTGCCAGGATATTCCCTTTGGGACCTCCCCAATTCAGGATGAACAGCACTTTGAAATTTACTGGAGTAGAGGCAAACCTGAATTTAAAATGCCATCTAGTGCTGAAAAGGAGGTAGTGACTTAGCAAAAAAAGATACTCAATGGTACCTTGCAATGGTATGTTGCAAAGAAATCTCTTAACTAATAAAAAAGAAAAACAAGATAGAGAACACTAGAATAAATAACTTATACCTGCATAGAATAAATAGCATATCCCTGCATGTGAAGGCATAGACATATATCCACAATAAACAATAACAAACAGAGAACTGTGATCTCTCAAAGTGGACAAAGCAAGAAACCAGTGACAGACTATAATGAGATGGTGACAGGCAAGCTCTCTCGTCAAGAATTCAAAATAGAAACTTTAAGAAAACTCAGTGATCTCTAAAATTACACAGAAAAGCAACTCAGAAATCTATCAGAGAAATTTAACAAAGAGGTTTAAATAAAATAGTCAAAAATGCTGGAAATAAGAAATACATTTGCTATACAGAAAAATTTCTCAGAAGATATCAAAAGCAGACTGGATCAAGCAAACAATCAGTGAACTCAAAGACAAGCTATTGGAAAATACACAGTCAGAGGGAAAAAAAGAAAACTGTGGAAAGGAATGAGGAATGCCTACAAGATATAGACAACTACCTCAAAAGAGCAAATCTAAGAATTATTGTTGTTCAAGTGGGATTAGAGTAAGAGCAAAGGGGAGAAAGCTTGTTTAAAGAAATAATAATAGAAAATTTTTTGAAACTTAAGAAAGTTATAAACCTACAGGAAGGCCATAGATCACCAAATAGATTAAACCCAAATGAGACTAATCTAAGGCATATCATAATCGAGCTCTCAAAGATCAAGAACAAAGAGAGGATCTTAAAAGCAGTAAGAGGAAAGAAGCAAACAACATATAAAGAACATCTAATTCATCTGACAACAGGCTTCTCAATAACAACCATACAGGCCAGGCAGGAGTGGGATGAAATATTCAAAGTGCTGGAAGCAAAATCAAACCCCGCCCAAATGAGACTTTTGGACCCTACAAAATAACACTTCAAAGATTGAAGAGAAATAAAATCTTTTTCAGACAAACAAAAGCTGAGGGAATACATCACCACCAGACTCATTTTACAAGAAATGCTTAAGGTAATTCTTCACTCTCAAAGACAAAAATGCTAATGTCCAAAAATGAAAAGATTTGAAGGTATTAAACCCACTGGTAAAAGTAAGTATGCAAAGAAATTCAAAATAGGCTGACACTGTAATTATAATATGCAATCCACTCATAAATCTAGTATAAGAACTAAAGGTCACTCTTGCTATGCAAAGAGACTGGTGGCATTTAACCCCTGACCTAGAGATCTGTGGAACTTTGAACTTGAGAGAGATGATATAGGGTATCTAGCAAAACACATTTCTAAGTGTTAAAGTGTTAAAGAGGAAGCAGAGCATAAAAGTTTGGAAAATTTGCACGATGCAATAGAAAAGAAAACTCTACCTTCTGGGGAGAAATTCAAGCCAGCTGCAGAAATTTGCATAAGTAATGAGGAACCAAATGTTAAACATCAAGACATTGGGGAAAATGTCTCCAGGGAATGTAAGAGTTCTTCAAGGCCACTCCACCCATCACAATTCCGGAGGCCTAGAAGGGACAAATGGTTTCCTGGGCCGAGTTCAGGGCTCCTCTTCTGTGTGTAGCCTTGGGACTTGGTGCCCTGTGTCCCAGTCACTTCAGCTGTGACTAAAAGAGGCCAACATACATTTCAGGCCATTGCTTCAGAGGGTACAAGCCCCAAGTCTTGGTGGCTTACACCTGGTGTTGGGCCTGCGGGTACACAGAAGTCAAGAATTTAGGTTTGGGAACCTCCACTTAGATTTTAGAGGATGTATGGAAATGCCTGGATATCCAGGCAGGGGGGTGCTGCAGGGGCAAAGTCCTCATGGAGAACCTCTGCTAGGGCAGTGCTGAAGGAAACTGAGGGGTGGGAGCCCACACACAGAGTCCCCACCAGGGCACTGCCTAGTGGAGCTGTGAGAAGAGGACTACCATCCTCCAGACTCCAGAATGGTAGATCCACTGACAGCTTGCACTATGCACCTGAAAAAGCCACAGACACTCAATGATAGCCCTTGAAAACAGCCAGGAAGGGGGCTGTACCCTGCAAAACCACAGGGGAAGAGCTGCCCAAGACCACAGGAGCCTACCTTTGCATCAGCGTGATCTGGATATGAGACAAGGAGTCAAAGGAGATCATTTTGGAGGTTTAAGGTTTAATGATTGCCCTGCTGGGTTTTGGATTTGCATGGGGCCTGTGGCCCCTTTGTTTTGACCAATTTCTCCCATTTGGAATGGGTATATTTACCCAATGCTTGTACCCCCAGTCTGTTTAGGAAGAAACTAACTTGCTTTTGACTTTACAGGCTCATAGGTGGAAGGGACTGGCCTTGTCTCAGATGAGACTTTGGATTTGGACTTTTGAGTTAATGCTGGGNTTTATAGCAATATATAGCTGCCTATTTCTGCTGTATTAAGTAGTGATAAAACAAAACAAAAAAAGACTTCCCAGTCTCTTTCATTAAAATGAAAATTGCATTGAATCTAAATCAGAAAGGTTTTACATAAATTTGTAAATCAGATATTTGGGCATGTAAGGAAGAGTCTAAATATTTTAATATGCATTGTGTCCACCAACTCCTGGGTTCTGCCTGTTTACATTAAACTGTATTTTAACATGAAAATTGATTGAAAATGTAACCTAAATAAGTGAATATATTAGTATACTGTAAAACAAATGTCCTAGTTTGAACATAGTTCTGTAGTCTACATCTACATAAAATACACCACCTAAATGTCAAAATATTTTGAAAGTTAAAGAAATGAGAACCAAATGGCAGAGTAGAAGTGAGTTGACTTCACTCCTCCACCCACAGAAAACCAAGAACAAATATATAGTGCTGAGATTATCACCAGCAATATTCCAGAACTCAAATATGAAAATGAGACAGTTTTGGAGCCACAGAAAGGTTAAAAAAATCATGTAGACTGTAACAGAATCAAACTTTGGATCCACAACACCCTTCCCCAATCTGCTAGGCCCCAAGAGTGCAGAAAATTTCCCCTGACTCACAGTTACTATACTAAAAAAAAAAATGAGATAGAGATGGACAACCAGTTTACCTACCATGTTGAATTCGCTGGCAAAAGGCCTGTCCTACTGACAGAAAGCCTTGCAAGTGCCTAAAAGGATAAAATTCCTGATGACAGCCAGAGACAAAGGGGAGATGGGACTACCGTCTCCAAACTGGAAAACTCTGCTCTATATCTCAGCCAAAGAAACCACCAAATCAGAGTAGCCGTTAGTAGCACCATGCTATAGGCACTATGTTCCACAAGTTCCCTGAACATAAACCCCTCATTAGCCTTTCCACACTGCCAGGATATTCCCTTTGGGACCTCCCCAATTCAGGATGAACAGCACTTTGAAATTTACTGGAGTAGAGGCAAACCTGAATTTAAAATGCCATCTAGTGCTGAAAAGGAGGTAGTGACTTAGCAAAAAAAGATACTCAATGGTACCTTGCAATGGTATGTTGCAAAGAAATCTCTTAACTAATAAAAAAGAAAACAAGATAGAGAACACTAGAATAAATAACTTATACCTGCATAGAATAAATAGCATATCCCTGCATGTGAAGGCATAGACATATATCCACAATAAACAATAACAAACAGAGAACTGTGATCTCTCAAAGTGGACAAAGCAAGAAACCAGTGACAGACTATAATGAGATGGTGACAGGCAAGCTCTCTCGTCAAGAATTCAAAATAGAAACTTTAAGAAAACTCAGTGATCTCTAAAATTACACAGAAAAGCAACTCAGAAATCTATCAGAGAAATTTAACAAAGAGGTTTAAATAAAATAGTCAAAATGCTGGAAATAAGAAATACATTTGCTATACAGAAAATTTCTCAGAAGATATCAAAAGCAGACTGGATCAAGCAAACAATCAGTGAACTCAAAGACAAGCTATTGGAAAATACACAGTCAGAGGGAAAAAAAGAAAACTGTGGAAAGGAATGAGGAATGCCTACAAGATATAGACAACTACCTCAAAAGAGCAAATCTAAGAATTATTGTTGTTCAAGTGGGATTAGAGTAAGAGCAAAGGGGAGAAAGCTTGTTTAAAGAAATAATAATAGAAAATTTTTTGAAACTTAAGAAAGTTATAAACCTACAGGAAGGCCATAGATCACCAAATAGATTAAACCCAAATGAGACTAATCTAAGGCATATCATAATCGAGCTCTCAAAGATCAAGAACAAAGAGAGGATCTTAAAAGCAGTAAGAGGAAAGAAGCAAACAACATATAAAGAACATCTAATTCATCTGACAACAGGCTTCTCAATAACAACCATACAGGCCAGGCAGGAGTGGGATGAAATATTCAAAGTGCTGGAAGCAAAATCAAACCCCGCCCAAATGAGACTTTTGGACCCTACAAAATAACACTTCAAAGATTGAAGAGAAATAAAATCTTTTCAGACAAACAAAAGCTGAGGGAATACATCACCACCAGACTCATTTTACAAGAAATGCTTAAGGTAATTCTTCACTCTCAAAGACAAAATGCTAATGTCCAAAATGAAAAGATTTGAAGGTATTAAACCCACTGGTAAAAGTAAGTATGCAAAGAAATTCAAAATAGGCTGACACTGTAATTATAATATGCAATCCACTCATAAATCTAGTATAAGAACTAAAGGTCACTCTTGCTATGCAAAGAGACTGGTGGCATTTAACCCCTGACCTAGAGATCTGTGGAACTTTGAACTTGAGAGAGATGATATAGGGTATCTAGCAAAACACATTTCTAAGTGTTAAAGTGTTAAAGAGGAAGCAGAGCATAAAAGTTTGGAAAATTTGCACGATGCAATAGAAAAGAAAACTCTACCTTCTGGGGAGAAATTCAAGCCAGCTGCAGAAATTTGCATAAGTAATGAGGAACCAAATGTTAAACATCAAGACATTGGGGAAAATGTCTCCAGGGAATGTAAGAGTTCTTCAAGGCCACTCCACCCATCACAATTCCGGAGGCCTAGAAGGGACAAATGGTTTCCTGGGCCGAGTTCAGGGCTCCTCTTCTGTGTGTAGCCTTGGGACTTGGTGCCCTGTGTCCCAGTCACTTCAGCTGTGACTAAAAGAGGCCAACATACATTTCAGGCCATTGCTTCAGAGGGTACAAGCCCCAAGTCTTGGTGGCTTACACCTGGTGTTGGGCCTGCGGGTACACAGAAGTCAAGAATTTAGGTTTGGGAACCTCCACTTAGATTTTAGAGGATGTATGGAAATGCCTGGATATCCAGGCAGGGGGGTGCTGCAGGGGCAAAGTCCTCATGGAGAACCTCTGCTAGGGCAGTGCTGAAGGAAACTGAGGGGTGGGAGCCCACACACAGAGTCCCCACCAGGGCACTGCCTAGTGGAGCTGTGAGAAGAGGACTACCATCCTCCAGACTCCAGAATGGTAGATCCACTGACAGCTTGCACTATGCACCTGAAAAGCCACAGACACTCAATGATAGCCCTTGAAAACAGCCAGGAAGGGGCTGTACCCTGCAAAACCACAGGGGAAGAGCTGCCCAAGACCACAGGAGCCTACCTTTGCATCAGCGTGATCTGGATATGAGACAAGGAGTCAAAGGAGATCATTTTGGAGGTTTAAGGTTTAATGATTGCCCTGCTGGGTTTTGGATTTGCATGGGGCCTGTGGCCCCTTTGTTTTGACCAATTTCTCCCATTTGGAATGGGTATATTTACCCAATGCTTGTACCCCAGTCTGTTTAGGAAGAAACTAACTTGCTTTTGACTTTACAGGCTCATAGGTGGAAGGGACTGGCCTTGTCTCAGATGAGACTTTGGATTTGGACTTTTGAGTTAATGCTGGGATGAGTTAAGACTTTGGGGGACTGTTGGAAGGATATATCGTGTTTTGAATTGTGAGGACATGAAATTTGGGAGGGGCCAGGTGTGGAATAATATGGTTAGGCTTTGAATCCTCACCTAATTCTCATCTTGAATTGTAGCTCCCATAATCCCCATGCAGCATGGAAGGGACCCAGTGGGAGGTAATTGAATCATTGAGGCAGGTTTTTCCCATATTGTTCTCATGATAGTGAATAAGTCTCACAAGATCTCATTTTATAAGCATTTTATAAAGGACGGTTCGCTTGTACACACTCTCTGCCTGCTGCCATTTAAGACGTACCTTTGCTCCTCTTTTGCCTTCCACCATGGTTGTGAGGCCTCCCCAGCTATGTGGAACTGTGAGTCCATTAAACCTCTTGTTCTTTATAAATTACCCAGTCTCAGGTATGTCTTTATTAGCAGCATGAGAATGGACTAATACAGTTGTCACCAGTTTAAAATAATCTGTTATATCTATAACATAGTTTTATAAGCATCATGATAACCATAAAACAAGACCTTATAATAAATACACTAAAAAAACAATGAATTAAATCATACTCCCAGAGAATACCACTTAAACACAAAGGAAGAAATGAAGAAAGAGGAGTTACTAAACAACCAGAAAGCAAGTAACAAAATGATAGTAGTAATTCTGTACTTATCAATATTAATATTGAATGTAAATGAACTCAGTTCTCCAAGTAAAACACATAGAATGGCTAAACGGAAAAAGAAACGAGACCCAAGTATATGCTGCCTCACCTCTAAAGACACATAGACTGAAAGTGAAGGGGTGGAGACAGCTATTTAATGCAACCTAAAACCAGAGAACAGGCGTAGCTGTATTTTTATCAGTTAAATAGACTACAATCCTAAGATTGTAAAACTATATAAAGAAAGTCGCTATATAATGATAAAGGGCTCAATTCAGCAAGAGGATATAACAATAATAAACATCTCTGCACTCAGCTCCAGAGCTCTCAAATATATGAGGCAAATATTAACATATCCAAAGGGAGTGACAGACTGCAACACAATAGTTAGGGACTTCAAAACCCTACTCTTACTGATGGACAGATAATCCAGACAGAAATCTGTAAGAAACGTCAGGGTTAAACTACATGCTAGACAATGCTAGGCCTGACATTTACAGAGCATTTTATCCAACTGTGGCAGAATACACATTTGTCTTATGATCACATGAACATTCTTTAAAATAAATTTATTTAAAGCCACAAAACAAATCTTGACACTTGTTTCACACTTCAAGCCTTGATTACTACTTTTCAGAAAAGTAAAACTTATATAAAATATATTTTCTGACCACAATGAAATGAAACTGGAAATCAGTAACAAGAGGAACCTTAGAAACTACACAAACACATAGAAATTAACATGCTCCTGAACAATCAATGGATCAAGGAAGATATTAAGAAGGAAATTTAAACTTTGTTGAAACAAATGAAAGTAGAAATAAAACATATCAAAATGTGAATTTATAAAATTACAAAGTAGTACTAAGAGTGAAGTTTATAGCAGTAAATGCCTATCTCAAACAAGTAGAAATACTTCAAATTAACAACCTAACATTTCACCTCAAGGTACTAGTAAAACAAGAACAAACCAAACCAAAGTTAGAGGGAAAGAAATAATAAAGATCAGAGCAGATATAAATAAAATTGAGACTAAAATAATATAAAATCTCAACAAAAATAAAGTTTGCTTTTTGAAAAGATAAAGGCTGACCATTGTGGCTCATGCCTGTAATCTCAGCACTTTGGAGGCCAAAGTGAGAGGATCACTTGAGCTCAGGAGTTCAAGATCAGCCTGAACAATATAGTGAAACCTTGTCTCTACAAAAGACACAAAAATTTGCCAGGTATGGTGGTGCACACCTGTAGTCCCAGTTACTTGGATGTTTGAGGCAGAAGGATCACTTGAGCCCTGGAGATGCAGGTTACCATGAGCCAAGATCATGCCTTTTCACTACTCCAGCCTAGGTAACAGAGCAAGATTCTGTCTCAAAAATAATAATAATAATAACAATAATAAGATAAAATCAATCAAACTTTTGCCAGATTAAAAAAAAAGACCGTAAGAAATAAAACCAAAAATAAAAAAGAACACATAAGGCAAAGACCATGGAAATACCGAGAATCATTAGAGACCATTATGAACAACCATACACCAACTAATTGGAAAACTTAGAGAAAATGAATAAATTCCTAGACACGTACAATTTAGAAACAACATATACAAATAGAAATCCTGAACAAACCAATAACTAGTAAGAGTAGTGATATTAAAACCATAATAAAACATCTTCCATAAAAACAGCCCAGGACATCATAACTTCATTGCTGAGTTACATAAAACGTCTCAAGAAATGATACCCATTCTACTCAAACTTTTCAAAAAAAAAAAAACGGGAAGGAATACTTCCAAATTCATTCTATGAATCCAGAATTACTCTGATACCAAAACCAATTAAGAACACAACAAAGAAAGAAAACTACAGGCCAATATGCTTGAAGAACATTGATGCAAAACCTTAGCAAAATACTAGCAAACCAAATTCAATAATGCATTAAAAAGACTAGTTACCATAATCAAATGAGATTCATCCCAGAAATGCCGGGATGGCACACCATACACAAATCAATAAATGTGATATACCACATTAACAGAAGCAAAAACAAAAACCATTTGATCATTTTAATAGATTCTGAATAAGTATTTAAGAAAATTCAACATCTCCTCATGATAAAAAAAAAAAAAAGCTCAACAAACAGGGTATAGAAGGAACATACCTCAAAACAATACAAACCATATATGACAAACCCACAGCTAATATCATACTGAATAGGAAAAAATTGTAAGCCTTTATTCTGAGACCTGGAACAAGACAAGGATGCTCACTTGTATCACTTTTGTCCAACATAATACTTACATAGTTGTAAGAAAAAAATTTTACAGTATTGTAAGAAAATACAACTACCAAAATTGACATAAGAAAAAATGGAAAATCTGAAGGATCCTAAACGGTTTTAAAAATTAAATTTATAAATTAAAAAAAACTTACCACAAAGAAAAATGCAGATTCAGATGGCTCATCAGAAAATTATAGCAAATGTCTACGTAAGAGTTAGTGCAAATGTCAGTTCTACCCAGAGCTGACAAGAGAAAGAAAGAGCATTCAGATTGGAAAGGAAAAAGTCAAATTTGCTTTGTTTGCAGATGACATGACCTTATTTTGAGAAAACCCTGAATACTTTACCAAAAACTGTTAGAATTAATAAATGAATTCAGTAAACTTGCAGAATACAAAATCAACATACAAAAATCAGTAGCATTTATATAGGCCAACAGGAAGCAATCTGAAAAATAAATCAAGAATGTGATCCTATTGACAATTGCTACAAAACATATGAAGCTTAAGATTTCTACAAGCAAAATTATAAAACTCTGATGAAAAAAATGGAAAAGGATGCAAAAATGGCATGATGTTCCAAGCTCATGGATTGGAAGAATATTGTTAAAATATCAATACTATCCAAACTGATCTATGGATTTAGTGCAATCCTGTCAAAATGCAATGCCATTCTTCGCGGAAATAGAGAAAACATTCTAAAAATGTACGTGAAACCACAAAAGAAAGACTTTATTTTCTTTTGTGGTTTCACGTACATTTTAGAATGTTTTCTCTATTTATGTACTCTTGTTCTTCTAGCTTTTACACTATATGAAAAAACTGGATGCTTCAAAGTACATGATAAGAGAAGGGAACACTACACCTGTGTCATGGATGAACTGAAGACTTTGCCTGTTCATTTTTTAAATATTATTTTCAGGTCCTTTGCTTACCAATCCTAAGCAAAAGGAAAAGTTGGAGGCATCACACTTCCTGAATTCAAAATATACAGTGCTGTAGTAATCAAAACAGCATGGTGCTGACCAAAAAACAGAAACATAGTTCAGTGAAACACAATACAGAACCCAAAAATAAATCTATGCATTTACAACCAACTCATTTTCAACAAAGTCACCAAGAATATACCTTGAGGAAAGGACAGTCTCTTTAATAAATGGTGTCAGGAAAACCAGATAATTACACGCAAAAGAATGAGACTTGACCCCTTTCTCTCACCACATACAAAAATAGAATCAAAGTGGATTCAAGAATGAAATCTAAAAAAAACAAACAACCCCATCAAAAAGTGGGCAAAGGATATGAACAGACACTTCTCAAAAGAAGACATTTATACAGCCAACAGACACATGAAAAAATGCTCATCATCACTTGCCATCAGAGAAATGCAAATCAAAACCATCTCACACCAGTTAGAATGGCAATCATTAAAAAGTCAGGAAACAACAGGTGCTGGAGAGGATGTGGAGAAATAGGAGCACTTTTACACTGTTGGTGGGACTGTAAACTAGTTCAACCATTGTGGAAAACAGTGTGGCGATTCCTCAAGGATCTAGAACTAGAAATACCATTTGACCCAGCCATCCCATTACTGGGGATATACCCAAAGGAGTATAAATCATGCTGCTATAAAGACACATTGCACACGTATGTTTATTGTCACGCTATTCACAATAGCAAAGACTTGGAACCAACCCAAATGTCCATCAATGACAGACTGGATTAAGAAAATGTGGCACATATACACCATGGAATA
>NW_016805390.1:2795909-2879393 GCF_001698545.2 Rhinopithecus bieti
TGAGATATACCATCTCACACCAGTTAGAATGGCAATCATTAAAAAGTCAGGAAACAACAGGTGCTGGAGAGGATGTGGAGAAATAGGAGCACTTTTACACTGTTGGTGGGACTGTAAACTAGTTCAACCATTGTGGAAAACAGTGTGGCGATTCCTCAAGGATCTAGAACTAGAAATACCATTTGACCCAGCCATCCCATTACTGGGGATATACCCAAAGGAGTATAAATCATGCTGCTATAAAGACACATTGCACACGTATGTTTATTGTCACGCTATTCACAATAGCAAAGACTTGGAACCAACCCAAATGTCCATCAATGACAGACTGGATTAAGAAAATGTGGCACATATACACCATGGAATACTATGCAGCCATAGAAAAGGATGAGTTGATGTCCTTTGTAGGAACATGGATGCAGCTGTGGGACTGTGGGACTGTGTTACAGGCTACTCTTCTAGTTTTGCCATCCATAGGAGGCTTGTGTTAATCAGCTCAATTAGACCCATTTCTTATCTCAAAAACAGAGGGTTTTCTGTATCTCGGGGTTCTTGCTTTGGTGTATGGGAAGAATTGGATCACACGTGGGCTTGGAGAATGAATGCAAGGTTTTCATGAGTGGAGGTAGTGCTCAGCAAATGGGGGAGCAAGAAGGGAGATGGAATGGGAAGGTGGTTTTTCCCTGGAGTCAGGCCGCTCAGGGACCCGGGCTCTCCTCTGACGGCCCCAGCCAAACTCCATGTAATTCCACCAGTCGATGGCCTGACGGCCTGCTGGTGCCAGTCAGTGTGCTCTTCTGTGGAGGTGCTCTTCTGCCGAGGTGCTCTTCTGCCGAGGTGCTCCTCTGGACATCCTCTCAATGTCCAGTCGCTTGTGTGTTCTTCCGCTGGTGTACTCCTCCTGAGGTCCAGCCACTTATGTGCATGCCCACTAGGGTCTAAAGGTTTTTATAGGCACAAGATGGGGGTGTGGCGGACCAGGTTGGTCTTGGGAAATGCAACATTTGGACAGGAAAACAGAAATGCCTGTCCTCACCTAGGTCCGCTGGCACAGGCCCAGGAGTGGAGCCCTAGCCAGGGACCCAGCACTTCCCTGCCCTCCTCCAGTATCACTCTGAAAGTGGATTTTATGAAGATAGAGAGTAAATCAGTGATTACCAGAGGAAGGGGAAGAGTAGTGAGAGGGGAATGAAGATAGATTGATTAATGAATACAAAGATACAGTTAGATAGAAGAAACAAGATGTAGTGTTTGATAAATCAGTACAGTGACTACAGCAAAAATGATCTATTGTGCATTTCAAAATAACTGATAGAGAATTATTTGAATGTTCACAGGATAAAGAATAGATAACTGTTTCAGGTGATGGACATTTCAATTATTCTGATTTGGTTATTACACATTATATGAATATATCAAGATGTAACTCACATATACCCTTAAAATATGTGCATCTATCACCTATCAGTAAAAAGAAAGAAAGAAAGAGAAAAAATGAGTTTTAAGAAATAAGCTCTAATTTTCTATCTGTTTGGCAAAGACATTATAGTTTGCAAAGATTTGGCAATGCTGTCGTTGCAGAGAAAGAGACCCAACCATGAGCTGTAGACAAGAGGAAAATCTGGTAAAATTGTAATGAAAAATTATTGAAAATATCTATGAAAACCTTTAAAGAACCCAGACTTTACCCTAGTAAAATATTAATGTGCATGCTCCCTCATCTTCATCCCACTACTTTTCATTAAAAGTACATTTTATCAACACATTATGTCTGAAATGTAATGGAAATCTATGCAATCATTAAAATGGGGAATAATAAGAATATTTAATAACATACAAAATGTTCAAAATGTATTGTTATTAAACCTGCAAGTGAGTAAAATAGTACATGTTGTAATTTTTGGATAAAAATGCATGCTTAAATTATTGCAAATTCATATATATCTCAAAATGCTAACAGTTGTTATCTGGCAGATGAATTATAGATAGGGCTTATTTTAGACTATATTGTATTCCTATAAGGAACTCGTTGCTTTTATAGTCAGTCAACAATAATTAAAAGAAAATACTGGGAAACTATATAGAATTTTAACTTTTATTTTGGATTTAACTCTTATTTTCATCTTTTTTTTTTATACCTTTCCCAAAATTTGAACATCTTCTTTTTTTATACCTTTCCCAAAATTTGAACAGTATTTGCATTACTTTCATATCAGAAAATTTGTTTCAAAAATCACATAGGATTAACATTTCACACATTGTCATTATGCTTCACGGTGACCTTATTAAGAAGTTTTTAGCATTATTTTCCTGAATAATTTAAATAATGCAATTATATTTTCTATTATGTTTTTATTGTCATTCATGGCTTAATTTGTTCCAGCTTATATGCCTTTGGGACATCATTTCTAAGCCTTTTTGCTCAGAGAGAGAGAATGAAAAGGTCTGTGGTCTTTATAAATATAACTTAAATAATATATTTCTGTATCTCCATCCCGCCTTCCATCCTTTCACTATGATTTTTTCAGGTTGAATGATTTTTAAAAATACCTTTTATAAAATTAAATTCCTTACTGACCATTCAAACAATTAAGAGTGAATGTTAAGTATTTTTCACTTCTCTACATTCTAGCTAGATGATTATTTTCCTGTCACACAGAGTTTATATTCTCTCAACAAGATCCATGCTACAACCCAATGTCTTGGGAGTCATTAAGGCCCCTTGAAAAATTTAAGACTCTCCTTCTGGCATTTTGTATTACAATACACAGGTGACACATGCTCACAGTTCACCCTCTATCAAAGCTACAAGCCTAAACACCACTGCACAGAACAGACAGCAAATGTAAAATTTATTTTGATTCAAATTTGTTTCATACCATCTTGGAATTTCAAAGATTTTAATATTGATATAGCAAATAGACTATATTTAAAGATAGTTAACATACTAAATATATATGTATTTGGAAAGGGGAGAAGAGAAATATGATAATCTCTCTGGAGGACTTTCACAGTGAAGAATGTTTTGCAGTTGTAGAGCTGCAAATTTGGTGAGCCAAAGGTTCTCAGGTATTTACTATCGGTTCATCTTAATTCTTAAAAAAAATCCACAATTTTGTTAAAATTCCTTTCAAATCACTGCAAGAATTATCAAACAAAATGTTGCAAAGATGCTTTTTATTTTTTTAATTTTGTAAGCAGTCAGGTAGCTAAGTAGAAGACCTTATTTAATTCCCAAATCAGTGCAGGAATACCTTGGAGATATTGGGGGTTTGGTTCCAGACCACAATAAAGCACATATTGCAATAAAGCGAGTTGCATGAAGTTTTTGGTTTCAAAGTGCACATGAAAGTTATGTTTGTAGACTATTCTGTAGTGTACAAAGTATGCAATAGCATTATTCTATAAAAACAATGTAATACCATAACTAAAAATAATTTATTATTAAAAGATGCTAACAATTATCTGAGGCTTGAGCAAGTCATAATCTCTTCACTGGTGGAGAGTTTTGTTTCAACGTTGATGGCTGACTTTTCGGGGTGGTGGCTGATGAAAGCTGGGGTGACTGTGGCAATTTTTAAAAATAAGACAACAATGATGTTTGCCATATCAATTGACTTTTCCCTTCATGTAAGATTTCTCTGAAGTATGCAATGATGTTTGATAGCATTTTGCCAACAGTAGAACTTCTTTCAACATTTAGCATCAATCCTCCCAAATCTTGCTGCTGCTTTGTCAAATACGTTTATGTAATATTTTAAATTCTTTGTTGTCATTTAAATAATGTTCACAGCATCTTCACCAGGAGAAGGTTCCATCTCAATAAACCACTTTCTTTGCTTATCTATAAGAAGCCACTCTTTATCCATTAAAATTTGATCCTGGGATTGCAGCAATTCAGTCACATCTTCAGGTTCCACTTTAAATTCTAGTTCTCTTGCTATTTCTACTATATCTGCAGTGACTTCCTCCACTGAAGCCTTGAGGCCTTCAAAGTCAACTCTGAGGGTTGCAGTCAACTTTTTCCAAACTCTCACGTTAATGTTGATATTTTGGCCTCCTCCCATGAATTATGAAATGTTCTAAATGGCATCTGGGTGGTGAATCTTTTCCAGAGGTTTTCTTCAATTTACTTTTCTCATATTCATCAGAGAAATCACTATCTATGGCAGTTAAACTTATAAAGTGATTTTTTTTCAGAGATAAGGTCTCCCTCTGTGTGCAGTGTCACCATCACAGCTGCCTGGTACTCTTGAGTATTCCTCCCACCTCAGTATCCCCAATCACTGGTACTACAAGCATGCACTACTACAGCTGGCTACTATTTTTTATATTTTGTAGAGACAATCTTAGTTTGTTGCCTAGGCTGGTCTCAAACTTCTTCAAGTGATCCTTCTGACTCAGCCTCCTGAAGTGCTGGGATTACACACATGAGCCACACTGTTCCCAGCCTGAAATTTATTTCTTAAATAATAAGATGTAACAGTCAAAATTACTCCTTGATCCATGGACTCCAGGATGAATGTCGTATTAGCAGGCATATAAACAACATTAATCTCCTTGTACATCTCCATCAGAGCTCTTAGGCACATTGTCAATGAGCAGTGATATTTTGAAAGGTCTCTTTTTCTGAGCAGTAAGTCTCAACAATAGGTTTAAAATATTCAGTATGTCATGTTATAAACAGATATGCTGTCATTCAGGCTTTGTTGTTCAAACTTTATAGAGAACAGGCTAAGTAAATACAGCATAGTTCTTAAGGTCCCTAATACTTTCAGAGTGGAAAATGAGCACTGGCTTCAACTTAAAGCCACTAGCTTTAAGACCCTAACAAGAGAGTCAGCCTGTCCTCTGAAGTTTTAAAGCCAAGCCTTGACTTCTCCTCTCTTGCTATGAAACTTCTAGATGGCATATTCTTCCAATATAAGGCTGTTTAATCTCCATTTAAAATCTGTTGTTCCATGTACCTTCATCAATGATCTTAACTAGATCTTCTGGATAATTTGCTGCAGCTTCTACATCAGAATTTGTTGCTTCACCTTGTACTTTTACATTATAGAGAGAGATTCTTTCCTTAAACCTCATGAACCAGCTTCTGCTAGCTTCAAATATTTTTCTGCAAGTTTCCTCACCTCTCTCAGCCTTCACAGAATTGAAGAGAGGTAAGACTTTGTTCTTGATTAGGTTTGAGCCTGAGGGAATGTTGTGGCTGGTTTGATCTTCTCCCCAGACGACTAAAACTTTCTCCATATCAGCATTAAGGTTGTTTCGCTTTCTTATCATTTGTGTATTCCCTAGAGTAACACTGTGAATTTCCTTCAAGAACTTTCTCTTTGCTTTCACAACTTGGCTAACTGTTGTAAGAGATGTGACTTTCAGCCTGTCTTGGCTTTCACCATGCCTTTCTCACTAAGCTTAATCATTTCTAGGTTTTGAATTACAGCAAGAGACATGCAACTCTTCCTTTTATGTGAACACTTAGAAGCCATTGTAGGGTTATTAATTGGCCTTATTTTAATATTAGCATACTTCAGAGAACAGGAAGGCATGAGGGGAAAGAAAGAGGTGGGGAATGGCTGGTCAGTTGAACAGTTAGAACACACAGAACATTTATCAATTACGTTTGTCAACTTTTATGATGTGGTTTGGGGTACATTTAAACAATTACAATAGTAACATCATAGATCACTGATCATAGATGAACATAAGGGATATAAAAATAATGAAAAAGTTTTCAACATTGTGATATTACCAAAATGTGACACAGAGACATAAAGTAAGCGCATGCTGTTGGAAAAGTGGCACGGATAGACATGTTCATCACAGGGTGGTCACAATCCTTCAATTTATTAAAAAACTGCAAAGTGCAATAAAGTGAAGTGCATTAAAGTAAGATATGCCTTTTCTTGGAGGCAGTTGAAACCATAATTAGAATTGACATGGATACCAAATAATCCATGAAATTATTGTATGGCAGATCCAACCTTCCACCTCAGTTTGTACCACAGCCATCAGCATAAATTAAGACAACCAGAATCTATTAAATAATCTAGACACACTTAAGAAGTACAGCATGACTAAAATCTTGAAGGAGTACAGATTACTTTCACATTGTGTTGACATTTTTGATGCCTCATTATCAGTTAATATTTGGAAATTTGAGAAATATCCTTTCATCCTGGGGAGCAAATTGCCTAAAACAACTCTCTAAAATTTTTTTCACCAGAATTCCAATGGGAACCATCAGCTCAGTTAACTCCAAGTATTCCTCTCCTCTACACTCCACATTGGGCACATTGCACTGACAAAATTGTGCACCTCTGAATCCTTCCGTCAATTCTTATTAGAACATCTACTTTGTGTATTCTCTTTTTACCTCTGAACCTCCTTTATGTTCCTAATTTTACTTGCACCCTCTACAATTGACCATAATCAAACTCCCCTTCTACAGTATATCTGATTATTCATTTATTTATTTTACTCCTGTGGGAGTGGCATACTTCTTCATTCTATTGATATTGGACTTGTCTGTCTGACTTGCTTTGGACAATGAGATCTTAGTGGTCATATATAAAGCAGCAGAAGCACAACATATACTTTTTCCACTGGGCTACTGTTCCCTTGCACCTCTGGCATTGCTCTGAGAACAGCATACTTGTAACATATGTGCGTTGTACCATAGGTCTATCATTCTCTATCTAAGGGGGAGAATAATATACATATGGTACAAGGATGTCCTATATATAAGTTGCTGAGCCAAGTCCAGCATAGATAAGCCAACCCCATCCACCAGAGGCACATATATTAAATAAATCCTTACTAATGTATACTTTTAGAATTTTGAAATCCATTGTTATTCAGCAATAGCTAATTTATTCATCTACTCTTAACTCTTTCTTTACCATCTGGCCTTAGGTGACACACATTTCTTACCTCAATGATACCACTTCTGCTGAAGTGTTCTGAAGTAAAAACTGATTTTCCTCATGTGGATGATGGGTTGACAGGTGCAGCAAACCACCATGACACATGTACACCTATGTAACAAACCTGCACGTTCTGCACATGTACCCCAGAAGTTAAAGTATAATAATTTTTAAAAAGCCCCTAAAAAAACAAACTGATTTTCCTTTGGGTTGTATACTACAGGGAAAGAAGGCTCATTTAGAGTTCTTGAAGTCCAATGTTAATTCTAGATAATTGAAGTTTTTCAGCCCCTTGCAAAAGCTCCTCTTCCTTCAAGTCTTATTATTTGTATTGTGTCCCTTGACATACACACAATTTGCTGCTGCTATGAAGAGAGCCAGCTCATTCTCGGTTACTCATTACAACACTTGGCATATGTTATAGTCTTTCTCTTTCTCTCAAAATCCTGCCATTGTACTGGGTGACTTTGGCATCAAAATGAATAATTTAGCCACGTTCCTAGATTTCAGTATCTTAAACTCGTCATCTTCAGTGGCGAAAACAAAACAGATACACAATAAATATGAGTTATTTTCATTTTCCTTTTTATTTCTTATAATAGCCTTTATTTCTACTTTATTTGAGCTACCCAATCCTTGATCCTTAACCCTATTTTCTATATTCCTAATATGATTCTCTGTTTCTATCTTTGCTACCAGTAGCACCTGCCATTCCAATCTATCAAGAGCTCCTGTCTATATTTTCTCCTTTATCCACTACCGTCAGGCTCCTGTATCACTTCTTTCCCAGTTCAGCCTGGAATACATGTTTTATCACTTCAACTGTCTCTTCATAAGGTCCCTTTTTCCCTTTTTCTTTTCTATTATACCCATTCCACATTGCAAATGCTCATTTGTAAACCCGGATTAAAGCACACACACTCACTTCCTCCAGGACAGTGTTGGCAGAAATCACAGAGGCTTAAAGATTGGTGACATTTCAAGTAAACAGTTTTGAACCTCTTCTGGGTTTTTAGACCCTTCGGTAATCCTGTTACTTGCACCTGATCCATTTCTTTCCTCCTTACTATCACCAGAATTTCTGAATCTTTCTTACATTCTCAAGTCTTTCCCAATCTCAGTTGCCCTCACTTTCAAGGGAGATGACTTTACTGCCCACTTTATAGAAAATATATCACTTCCATCAGGAGCATCCCCATTGTCCTTCCCATACCCCAATCACCAACCTCTCCACTGGACTATTAGCTTCTTAGGAGCATAAATGGGGATTAATAATCTTTGTGTCTATGCAGCTGAAAACAGTGGGCTCACACTTAGCCTCTTAATACATATTTGCTCAATTGCTTTGAACTCAAAAACAGGTACACCTTTCTGCATATGTTTTATTCTATCCAAGCATAGTTGTTCTATCTATTCTTTGGATCCCATTCTCTTACATCTCTTCCAAATTTGCTTCATCTCCTATATTTGCAAAGAGCCACTCATACTTACTCTCCCCCTTCCCACAATGAAAATACTTGAATTTTCTTCATTCTAAAAATCTAGCCCATTCTTGACCCTACATCTCTTTCTATTAACTATCCTGACCTTTCTTCTTGCCTCCTTTCATTAACAGCAAAGTTTTTCAGAAAATATTGTATGCTTGAGGACTTCAGCTCTTGTTATTTTGCTCACTTCTCAACATAAAGGAAATCCAGTCTCATCCTTAATAATCCATAAAATCTCTGGCTAAACTCACCAAAGGCTACCTGATGGACAAATACAAAGGTTGTATTTATTCTTCCTCTTATTCTGTCCTCAGTGTCTCTCCACTACTCTCTTGGTCTGGAAAATTCATTTTTTTCAGCATAAACATTAGTATTTGTTTCCATTTCCACCCCCACCACATCTGTCTAATCATTAATTCTAGTATACCTTGCTGGGTCTTCTCTCACTCTCACCTTTCTGTCACCCTCTTGTGGATCTCACCCTCTAAAGCTGTAAATGGGCATCTCCAGGGTATCTAAATAAGGCTATTTACTTTTCCATTCTAACTCTGTATATTTTTCCTTGGTGATCTTGTCTATGTCCATGGTTTTAACCATCACCAGCAATTCTTAAATAGTTACTTCCAATCCTGCATTTTCTTGGCATAGTTCAATCCACTTGAGCATTCAATGGGAACATTAAACTAAGCATATCACAGATAAATTTTTATCTTTATTAGCAAAACTTATCATTTTAATTAAGATACTGCCTAAATTTCCATCGCCTTTTAGGAGGGAGTCAAGTGCTGGTCAGGTTCATTTTTCCCATAGAGCTAAGGGACAGGAAATGAGATCAGAGTGCCTCTACCAGAGTCATGTGTAGGACCACATAAAATAATTCAGAAATTTTAAATATTAAGACGAAAATGATAGAAAAAATAGGCAAAGAAAAATTTGCCTACATACAAATAATCTCTAAATACGAAAAAATTAATATCTCCAACAAGTCAATAACTGGAATCAGAAACAATGCTAATCATCCAGTGTGGGTAAGGTGGCAGTGCAATGTACAGACTCAAACTTGGCTACCAGGAGTGTAATTTGGTAGACTATTTCATCTTCCTGTGGCTTATGTCTTTTCAATAATTTGAACTCTTTCTTTTACTCTCTCCTCCTTTACCACAGTCCTAATTTAGACTCATTATTTCTTCCATGAACCGCCATAGTAACCACTTTCCTCCTCGTTTCCATTCCTCTTCTCTCTCAAGTCCATCCTTCACTTCTCCAGGACACTCTTTCTAACATACAAATCAGATTATGCAGATCCCTTGCAAAAATCCCCCATCTGTGGTGCCCCATTATCTCCAAGCCAAAGACAGATTCCTTAGCATGAAATTTATGCCCTTTTTGATTTGGTTTCTGTCTGACCTTTTCGGCCTAATCTCCTACCAGACTATCTGGGTTCAAATCCTGGCTCCTGCCCCTACCAGCCACGTGACCTTTGGCAAGTTGCATAATATCTGCCTTACTTCAGTGTCATCTTCCTGTAAAATAGGATTTTAATAGCACCAATACACAAGCACGTAAAGATTGTATGTGTAAATGTACCCAACATGATCAATAGCAGTGCAGGGGACATAGTCAGCCCTATGGCAATATTTGCTATTATTTGACATTATTATTATTATTATTGTTATTACAATCACTCTTCTACAATAACTCTGTGAGATAAAGCATGTGACAGCATGTGAGATAGACTTTTTTTTCTTTTTATTCCTAACTTTGTCTGTGCTGTTAAGCACTCATTCTTCGTACTTTTCCTTGTAAATGTGTGAGAAGGACAGTTCATTTTTCCCCTGCCCCCAAGGGACTCATTTTCAAGTGAGAAGACAAATAAATAAGGAGTTAATATATACTTTATATTTTGGAATAACAATTGCTATGGAGAAAAAAAGAGCTTCTTAGAAGAATTCACAACTGTGTAAGTGACTTCTTTGGTCCAAATAATACATTGTTAATTATTTTTTAACTAATTATTCTGTCTATTATAGACTATGAGTTGCCAAGTTTACTTACTTCTGTATCTCCAGGGCTTGGCACTTTGCTGAATGTATGAAAAGTATGGGAGGTACTTAATAAGGACTTACTGGTCAGATGTGGTGGCTCATGCCTGTAATCCCAATACTTCGGGAGGCCAAGATGGGTGGATCATGAGGTCAGGAGTTTGAGATCAGCCTGGCCCATATGGTGAAACCCCTTCTTTACTAAAAATACAAAAATTAGGTGGGTGTGGTGGCCAATGCCTGTTGTCCCAGCTCCTCAGGAGGCTGAGGCAGAAGAATCACTTGAACCTGTGAGGCGGAGGTTGGAGTGAACCAAGATCATGCCACTGCACTCCAGCCTGGGTGACAGAGCAAGACTCCATCTCAAAAAAATAAATAAATAAATAAAAATAAAGACTTACTAAATGCGCATGTGAATGCATGAAGAAAATGATGTCTGAGGGTATTTGTAATATTTATCTCTTTTTCATTTATACTTTATCTCAGAATACAAAACCTTGTAATTACATTGTCATGATGTTTGTCTTTACTGCAGAGATAGTAGAAATTTAAATTCACCTATTTGATATATATAATTCAGTCTGAAACTCCTGATTTACAGATATACTTTACAAAACTATAGCTGGGAATCAACTGCATATAAGCACTGAGAGAATTCCCCTTTCTCTTCACAGTTGGAATGCCTAGGGACCTCTCTGCCACAACTAATATGTCCTAGTCCTTCCTCACACATCAAGAATTTTTAAAACCTGAATCTGCATGCTACAGTCGCCACAGCCTTTTTAAGAGGTGGGAAAAGGGATTTCATCCAGCTCATGGAAATCCACCTAAGTCGGCTCTATACCTGGTGTCCTGAAGTGTTGCAAGGCATGAGTTTTGTAAAAAAAAAAAAAAAAAAAAAAAAAAAAGCTACACATGGTCAAACTTGTTTTTGTGTCTAATTTGTCATATTTTCTAGAGAACTGGCTTTTCTTCAAGATATCCTGGGCACATCAACCTATTCAGAATGAGGTTTCTATGGAGTAAACTATTGCAACTGCTAACTAGCCAATTTACAAAAGGGAATTTGGAATTCTGCCTGTTCATAAATTGAGGTTTGTCTTCACTACTAAACCAGACTTACTTCAAAACATTCCTGCTCCATTCAGTCCTCTCTCCAATTATATAACTAATTTATCTTCAGAGACTTTCACACTGCTCAGATCAAAGCAGAATACATTCTATAGCAAATGTAAATTTGAATTAAATATCTGGGCCGGGCGCGGTGGCTTAAGCCTGTAATCACAGCACTTTGGGAGGCCGAGACGGGCGGATCATGAGGTCAGGAGATCGAGACCTTCCTGGCTAACACGGTCTAACACTGTGAACACCCGTCTCTACTAAAAAATACAAAAACTGCCGGGCGTGGTGCGGGCGGCCTGTATTTCCAGACCTACTCAGGAGGCTGAGGCAGGAGATGCGTGGAACCCGGGAGGCGGAGTTGCAGTGAGCTGAGGATCCGGCCACTGCACTTCCCCAAAAACGCTGGGCGACAGAGCAGACTCCGTCTCACAAAAAAAAAAAAAAAAAAAAAAAAAAAAAGGATTAAATATCTGGAAGCTCTCTTAATAGTATAAATTTAGGATTCCTATTGATGGTGGTAGCCACCATTGGGAGTGGCTGCTGCCCAGGATGGAAAGCCACACTGGAACTCTGCATTCCATGGAGCCCGTCAGGGCTGGCAACAGGTGGGAACCCTACCTCCTACCAAGTTGGTGGGCCAGGAGCCCTTCACTCTATAGGTGCAGCTGCAGCCACCCAGCCACAGCTCCAGAGCTGGGCATCCCTGCACTCTTGGGGGCCCAGGAAGCACCTCTTGGCCCTGCAGGCTCAGAAGTGCCTGCTCAAACTCCTTGGCCTCTCCCCACACCCGGTGCCTGCTCCAGCACAGAGCAAACTAGTAGCTGAGCCCAGACACTGTCGCAACCCCACTGAGTGGAAACATGCTCAGGGAAGTGCTGGCATGCCACCTCAAGCCCCTCTGGACTTTGGGTGCCAATAAGCTCAGGAAGGAGACTGGGGAGGGGGTGCTGAGGGCAGCTCAGTGCAAGCCTGAAGGTGCCCCTTGGCACCAACAGCCTGAGTGTCATGAATGGCATGTTGATGGCAGGAGGCCAACAGGTTCCTGGGTGGAAAGGGGCAAGTCCTGCCCATCTTCAAGTCAGGGACAACCTGAAGCATGGGGACAAGTTGCCACTTCCAGGTGAAGTCCATGGCCCTGAGTGAGAATGTATGGTATTTTTTTCAGGCCCACCTATGGCCACCCAGGGACCAGTTAGCATGTACTTCCTTTTGAGTTCATAAAAACCCCAGACTCAGCCAGACTCAGCCAGATGCAGAGATGACCTGCCTGCAGATGGGAGCTACCCACTCTGTCTCCACTAAGGACTGCACAGACATCGGGATGACCTGCCTGTAGATAGGAGCTACCCACTCTGGGTCTCCTCTCCACTGAGGGCTGCAGGCTTAACCAGGATGATCTGCCTGCAGTTAGGTGCTACCTGCTAAGGGTCTCCTCTCTGCTGAGAGCTGCATACTCACTGGGATGACTTGCCTGTGGAAAGGAGCTACTCACTTCAGGTCTCCTGAGAACTGTACTGTTGCTCAATAAAGCTTCTCTTCCCCTTGCTCACCCTCCAGTTGTCCATAAGCCTCATTCCTCCTGGACACAGGGCAAGAACTCAGGACCCACCAAATGGCAGGACTGAAAAAGCCATAACACAAACAGGGCTGAAACATGCACCCCACCCCCCTGCTCACCACACTGTGGGCAATGGGAAGGAGAGAAGAGCTGTGACTCTTCTAGGATCCCAAACTTAGGGGCTCCCTGAGCCAGGGCTGTGACAGCTTCTTGGGAACTCTGCAGTTTCTGGCATCTCCAAGCTTCCAGATGCCACCAGGTTCCCCTTATCCAACCACAGGCTGTGTGAAGCTGGTGCTTGTGCCAGTGCCTGGAGCTGCCCGCCCCACTGCAGCAGCCAGTGTGCCTGGCTGTGTGCAGTGGCCAGACCTGCCATTTGTTCGCTCACACACCCTTTGCTACTTTGTGCCTGGCTCACTTTTGGCAGGCATGAGATCTGGGCCAGTAGCATGAGCTGAATGCAGCTTCCCAGACCAAGTGAACAGAATGAGCCCAGTGGGCCTGAGCAAAACTCAGGCAAAGGCACCACTGGCCACAGAAGCTTCCAGCTGGAAAAGTCAACACCCTAAGGATCTTGTGACACTATTGTTACAAATTATAGCAATGCTTTTCAAATTAATTTAGCAATTTTCTTCTCAGAGATAATTTTTTTAAAAGGCCCAAGTAACCATGAAAAGGGATGCAGTCATTTATGAGGGACTCAAGTGCTACCAGGGCTTTCTCTCTCCATCCTCAACTCCATTCCTCCCTCTGTGCTTGCTTCTTTCTCTCAAAACAGCTTGCTTAAATTTGAACGGCATGACACTGTCAGCAACCTCTGTGTCACCAGAACAGAACTGGCCATTCTCTCCTTTATTTTGTTCCTAAAAGAGAAATCTCATTTGCCTACATTGGGTGATACGCTCATCCCAAGATCAATTATAGTAATTGTTCCTAAACATGTGTAATTGCTTTTTCTCTCCCAATTCCCAAATTTTCCTTTCCAATTGCTTATTGTTATTTTCAAATAAGTGAATGAAAACTGTCAAATTAAAATCAGTATGTTCAAATCCAAACTCACTTCTCTTCTTACAAAATTTCTTGCTCTTCTGCTTTTATTATCTATTAATAATGTGATTAATTTAATAGTTTTCTAGGCATCTGGACTTGAAACTTACCCACTTGTCCTAAATTCAGTTAGGTATTAAGTAATTAGATTTTGCTTCTACCAGAACTTTCTTTATCTACTTTCTCATTTTCTTTCTCATTCTTGCCTCCCCAGTTGAAGTATACTTTCCCCTTTTCCTAGACTAATGAGATAACTTTCTATGTAGGCATCATACTCCAATTCTTTATTCTAAACTAGATTTCACATTGCTATTAGAATTACCACTTTACAATAAAGCTTAACATCATATCTGTTTCTTATTTGGGGGCTGCCAGGGGCTTCTAATAGCTGCAGAATGTAATGCAACCTCATCATCTTGAATTTAACATCCACAATTTGAATATGTACCTGCCAGTTTCAAGAAGCTGCTCCCCCATACTCTTTGCTATTGCACAGTTTCCTCAATTTCAAATGCTATTTCCTCTTCCCCAACCACAGCCTCATTCTACTTGTGAAAACCCTATCCATCTGTTTAGGCTTATACCAAATGCCATATTATTTTTGAAAATTTTCCCATTTCCATCTGATTATGAATTTTCCTTCCTGATGATTCTTATACTTATCCTTTATATTCTTCATTTGTACTTTACTTATCACACTTGATCCATAGTCATGTATATGCTTTACTTATTTACTTCAACTGGTTAAGTAGTCCACCTGAAAACAGAGTATTAGTCTTATTTATCTTCATAAATCATTCTGTAAAATGGCTGCAAATGCTTGGTATACCTACTCTAAACTTTTATAAAGATGCATAAAATCACAAACAATAGCAGTGACCCTGTATATTAAATATATGGAAAATCTGCCCAAATCTGAGCAGAATTTCTAACTACTACTTATGAATGAAGAAACAATGAGAAACACCTTCTTAAACTCTGCACTCTGTGATGATCTAAAGCAAGTCAGAATTTACTAAAGAAGGTGAAGAAACACTGACTCACCCCTACTCAGTTTCAGGATTTACAACCTACATGCATCATAAAAGGAGGTTATAACCTCCAACACAAAAAATCATCTTGTCTACCAAACTAATTCTGCAAATTGTCTTTTCTGGGATCTGTAAATTCTTGGCCCCTTTGATAGTTTCTCTCTCTTCGCTTTCACTCAGGGATGCCCAACATAAAAATGGCAGAAAGTATGGGACAGCTCAGAGCACGTACCATTATGAGATGCTTAACTACTTAGGAAAAACCATTGTGATACTAACTTTTTTCTGTCAAATCAGCAAATATTTCAAAGCCAGCATTCAATATTAATGCAGGTTTAGCAAAGTGGGCATCTACTGTACTGTAAGTGGAATGTAAACTGGTATGAGAGTCCTGGAAAGAAATTTGTAATGTGAATCAAGAGATTTTTTTAAATACACATACTCTTTCACCTTGTAACTTGCCTTCTATGGAATAGTCAGATATACGAATGAAGATTTAAGGCTCCTCTCTGTAAGATAGTATAATAAGGAGAAGATAAGGGACAGAATCTTGTAAATTGTGCAGTCTTAGAATATATGAGAAAGAAGAGGATTTGGGGGGAGGGTCTGATAGAGGACTTCAGATGACAGGATGCATAGGAAGTCAATGGAAGAGAAAGTTTTAAGAAATTATAGTGGTCAAATGTTAAATACTACACTAAGGCCAGATAACATGAAGACTGTTCAGGCTATTTAAATTTAGTTATTAAAGAAAATGACTGCATTTTTAAGTAAAATAATAACATATTTTGTTGTAAAGAGATTGTAAGTTTGGAGGGCAGTTTCACTGAGGGCAGAGCTGGATAACAAGAGGCTACAAAGTAAGTGAGTATGTGTTAAAGAGTAACAGTTATGAGTTGTAAATCACACTTCCAAATACTTGACAGTGAAGAATTCTGCCAGTAACCATTTAAGGAGAACGTACTCTGCGAATGGTGGTGAGGGGCACTGAGGACACAAAAATGAATGAGACTCACCTCTTTCCCCCAAGGGGTCTGCAGTCTGCTAAGTCTCTTGGAGGCTGGCTTTAGTGGGGGCAGTGTATTGCTCAGTAACCTCCTTTGTATCAATGGTTAAGGTTCTCCATTTTCTTCCCAATATGGAATACACATAAATTTATTTTCCTGAATTACTCATTCTCTAGTGGTCTTCTAATCCATTGCTGTTTCTACTTGCAGAATTTATAGCTAAGCTGTTTCACTAAGTGCTCTTGCTTGTGCAAAACAAAAAAAAAAAGCAAACAAAAAACCAGTTTGATTTTCTGGACATCCTGAGTTGCTATGACACCTTGAATTAACAAACAAAGACTATTCACCTATGTGGTTTTTTTATTTTGTTTTGTTTTGCTTTTGGTTTTGTTAAAAAAAAAAAAAAACAGTCAATTCATCTCTCAGACCTGAGTGGTAAAACGTGAATTTAATGACCCTGTCAACTCATAAGTGTGTCACTTCCTATGACAGAGTCTGGCATGATGCATGAGGCTTATTTGCTTTTCCAAGAGACAACAATGATTTCACGAGAGGCCAGTCACACTCTCTGTCTAGTTCTTCTCTGATCATGGTTTGCACTTAAGAGACAATAAGTATGGATGGTCAAAGTTTTGAAACCAAAATATTGCTTCATTTCACATATAGGAGAAATGGGAATAGGCATTATCACTACTGATAGAAGCAGCCTTTGGTGAAAGGGACTGTGGAGGGTATTTATTCGAGAGAAGTAAAAGTCATCCAAGGTTAAAGAAGGCTCCCTGATTTCCCAAGGCTTACACTCTAAGAAGGAAAGGCCTGCAAGGCTAATTGTAATCCATTGACAATAATTATGGGAAAGAATGACACATTATAATTTGGAATCTTTGAACCATGCTGCTTGTGCTTTGCTGTTGCTTTTCAGTGCTGTTGGGAGTTATTTCCTTGTTTGCCTGAGCCATTCTGTCTGCCGTTTCTCTGAAACTAGCCCTTGCACTCACTCTATTCCTTCTATACTTTTTTATTACTGTAAGAGAATAGTAATAGGTTTTATATAAAGGCTGATAGGTTTACTTAATTGCTAATTGTGCTATTCCCGTTATTTCTCATCTACAGAGCTTGGCAAGCAAACAGATGCCATTATCAGAGCTATTTCTTTGTTACTCAAGGTCTATTGTTGCCATCATTCCAAAAGTAATGCTTTAAGAGCAGAGCCTTGGGTTCTTCTAATTACTGAAGTCAACACAGTTTTCAACTTTTTCAAATTACTTTTGGACTCATTCTTCCTCTTTCTTTCTCTCTTTTCCTTCCTTCTTCTCTCCCTTTTACCACCCCATCACTCTCACACTTGCTTATTAAGTCCTGGGCAGCATGCTAAATGCTGGAGACACAGAGATAAGAAAGCTTTGTTACGGTCGGGCATGGTGGCTCACGCCTGTAATCCCAGCACTTTGGGAGGTTGTGGAGGGCAGATCACAAGGTCAAGAGATCCAGACCATCCTGGCCAATATGGTGAAACCCTGTCTCTACTAAAAATACAAAAATTAGCCGGATGTGGTGGCGCACACCTGTAGTCCCAGCTACTCGGGAGACTGAGACAGGAGAATTGCTTGAACCTGGGAGGCAGAGGTTGAAGTGAGCGGAGATCGTGTCACTGCACTGCAGGCTGGGCAACAACAGTGAAACTGTCAAAAAGAAAAAAAGGAAAAAAAAAACAAAAAACTTTGTTACTAAGTCTGAGGGGACTTGGAATCCCCGGGGAAGGAGTCATTACACTTTTGATTTCTTGTTCAAATTTGGGTGTTTTCAAGAGGCTAAGTACTGTGGGTATGTGGAATTGAGATTGATAAACGGGTCTGTAAAGAAATGGAAGCCTTCATTAGAGAAATGACATTTAAACTGTGACCTGAAGGATAAAGGGGTCATATTTATATGTGATTATAGTAAGAACAGATGTTGTTCTCATGACTACATTTTTAAGTCTCTTGCTGCCTCTATTTCTCTCTTTAAAAAAAGCCTCTGGCCGGACACGGTGGCTCAGATCTGTAATCCCAGCACTTTGAGAAGCGAAGACAGGTGGTTTACCTGGAGTCAGGAGTTCCAGACCAGCCTGGCCAACATGGGGAAACCCCATCTCTGTTAAAAATACAAAAATTAGCCAAGCGTGGTTTGGCGCCTATAATCCCAGCTACTCTGAAGGCTGAGGCAAGCGAATCTTTAGAACCCGGAAGGTGGATGTTGCAGTGAGCGGAGATCGTACCACTGCACTCCAGCCTGGATGACAGAGCAAGACTTCCACCTAAAAAAAAAAAAAAAAAGAAAAGGCCTCTGCACAGCAAAATAGACAACCAACAAAGTGAAGAAACAACCCACAGAATGGGATAAAATATTTGCAAACTACCCATCTGATGGATTAATAACCAGAACATATAAGGAGCTCAAACAACTATGTAGGAAAAAATCTAATAATCTGAACAAAAAATTGGCAAAAGATTTCAATAGACCTTTCTAAAAGAAGACATACAAATGACAAACAGGGACATGAAACAGTGTTCAACATCATCAATCATTAGAGAAATGCAAATCAAAAACTACAATGAGATGTCATTTCACCCCAGTTAAAATGGCTTATATACAAAAGACAGCCATCAACAAATGCCAGTGAGGATGTGGAGAAAAGGGAATCCTCATACACTGTTAGCAGGAAAGTCAATTAGTACAACCACCATGAAGAATAGTTTGGAGGTTCCTCAGAAAACTAAAAATAGAACTACCATACGATTCAGCAGCCCCATTGCTGTGCTTATACCCAAAAGAAAGAAAATTAGTATATCTAAGAGATATCAGCCCTACCACGTTTGTTGCAGCACTGTTCACAATAGATAAGGATTGGAAGCAATGTAAATGTCCATCAGGAGATGACTGAATAAAGAAAATGTGGTACATATACACAATGGAGTACTATTCAGGCATTAAAAAATGAGATCCTGTCATTTGTAACAACATGGAAGGAAATGGAGATCATTATGTCACGTAAAATAAGCCAGGTGCAGAAAGATAAACATCACATGTTTTCACTTATCGGTGGAATCTAAAAATCAAAACAATTGACCTCATGGAGTTAGAGAGTAGAGGGAAGGTTACCGGAGGCTGGGAAGTGTAGTGGAGATTTGTGGGGGAGGTGGGGATGGTTAATGTGTACAAAACACAATAATTAGAAAGAAAGAATAAGACCTATGATTTTATAGCACAGCAAGGGGACTATAGTCAAATAATAACTTAATTGTACATGATAAAATAACTAAAAGAGGGTAACTGGATTGTTTGTAATAGAAAGGATAAATGCTTTAGGGGATGGATACCTCATTCTCCATTATGTGATTACTATGCATTACATTCCTGTGTCAAAACATCTCAAATACCCCATAAATATATATATATATCTACTATATACCCACAGAAATGAAAAATGAAGGAAAAAAAAAAAGCTTTAACCTTAACCATCTAATGTGCTTGTTACAGTGCTTTGGGACCAAAGGAGGACCAGGGATTTGGAAAGAAACCATTAACAATGGTTAAAAAAAAAAAAAAAGCAATTACCACAATATCAGATATACATTAGTTTAAACAGTCAAGAAACTACTTATAACATGAGTGTACTGGCTCAGAAACCCTGAGGAACTTCTGCAAAAATGATATCACAATGGGCCTAAACACAGAACTAATTGACCAATGAGATGCAAAATGAATATTAAGAAAGACATAAGATAATTTACCAATCAGAAAAAAGTAATACCAAGCACCATACTGTGCAAGTTTCTTATAGAAACAAACAGGATATGAATTTTTAGGGAAATAATTTTTTAAAATCATGGATGGCACATGAATATGGAGCCTTTGGTCAAAGTCTAGGATCTCTGTGTGGAAGGATGGGAGAACAAACTACAGGCAAGCTGTGGTATCTCCATTGAAAAGCCTTTTAAAAAGTAGATAGACGTTTTGTCAGCTTTATGTCCTAGGAATGTCTTTCTGAAATACCTGGGAGCTATCCCTTTGAAATGTCAGCAACGAGAGAGAGAGAGTAACCCTATTTCCCAGTTTCTGTGGGAGGATAGAAGTCTAACTTCAGTAGGCACCTTATTCCAAGTTGCAAAAATACCTCCTGTCATAAAGATATGAGAAGTTTGTTTTTTTTCCTCTGGATGAAGCCAATTAGTTAACACAGATTGTTGTTCCAATTGCCATAACAAAGTTACGATGAACAATGTGTAACAAATGGTGCTGTCCAGTCCTCTTACTTAAGGATTTATTGTTTATCTTGAAAATAGGTATGCAATGAGTTGTATCTGCTTGATTGTATAAGAGGGAGATATTCTTTTCTATTTTTGCAATCTCTTAGCACATTGCCTGTGATGGACATCACATTGATTTAATGCCTATTCAGTAATAAATATATTTTTTTCTACTACCTTGGTGGGAGGAATACTGGGTGGAAAGAATGTTTTGTTTTTCATAGTATTTCCCTGACACTCTGTATACACAGCCAGGCCATTATACTGTGCTCTTTATTTCTGGTCTATTTCCCAAACCCAATCCATCCTCCACACTGCAGCCAGAGTGAGATTTCTATAAGATAGCTTTAGCAATGGCATTCCCTCCTAAAATTTTTTACTGACTTACCACCTGCTCTGAGAAAACAACTATATTAAATGAGCTTTTCTGTGTCTCAGGTACTACAGTAAGGGCCCACATGTATTAGCTCACTTAATTATCACAGTAATCCTGTGAAGTAAGTACTATTTTTACACACAAGTGGATAGAAAAATGGCCCTAGTTCCTACAGATGACATGGGTTTCAGTTAGGCCTGGAAGCCAGGTAGCATGTATTCAAAATACCTCTAGATTAGACTGCTCAATCTCTGGTCTCTCACTACCTTTTTATTCTACACTTCATAAATGTTGAAGTGTCTATTCTTTACTTAACCTATCTGTTCTTTTTTTTTTTCATAGTATAGACCTCTCCAATTTTAAAACTATATAAATAAGTGACACAAAAGGTAGGATTCAGAAAATATACTGGTACATACAAAATACAGTATGTTACTTAGAATACACAGGATAAGTGCAATATTTTAAGAGATGTACAATAAGAAACAAAGAACTATTTAGTAGCACCTGTTATCATTCAATAAAATTCAAGAAGAATCATTCTAAAATTTATCTATGAGAAGAATATGTGACAATAGCTGATTTTTAAAGAAAAAATTGAGATAACTTACCCTACTAGATAGTATAATAAAATGTGTGTAAAGTTGCAGTGATTAAAACACTGTGATATAGTAAATGAAAAGAAGGATTTACAAAATCACATAGAGCCTGAAATTACCTTACATATATTTGAGATTAGGACATAGATAATTTTAACTAAAAAGCTTTCTGCATAGTAAAATAGATAATTAACTGAATGAACAGAAACTGAATGAACAGAAATTCTCCTATAGAATGGGAGAAAATATTTGCAAACTATGCATGTGACAGGGGATTAATATCCAAAATTTATAAGGAACTCAACTCAACAACAAAAAAAGACAAATAATCCCATTAAAAAGTGGGCAAAGAACATGAATAGACATTTTCAAAAGAAGACATGAAAATGGTTAGCAGAAATATGAAAACATGTTCAACATCACTATTCATCAGAGAACTGCAAATTAAAACCACAATGAGATATCATCTTACATCAGTCAGAATGTCTATTATTAAAAAGAAAAAATTAAAGATATTGTCAAAGACATGGAGAAAAGGGAATTCTTATACACTATTGGTGGGAATATAAATTAGTACAAACTCTATGGTTAACAGTATGGAGATTTCTCATAGAACTCAAGATGGAACTACCACTCAATCTAGCAATCCCACTACTGAGTATCTACCCAGAGGAAAAGACATCATTATATCAAAAAGATACCTGTACCTGTATATTTATCACATCATTATTCACAATAGCACAGAGATAAAACCAACCAAAGCGTCCATCAATGCATAATTGGATAAAGAAAATGTGGTATATATATACTACTCAAGCACAAAAAAGAATGAAATAATACCTTTTGCAACAACATGAATGGAACTAGAGGCCATTCTCTTAAGTGAAAAAAATGAGACAGAAAGACAAATATCACATGTTCTCGTCTATAAGTGGGAGATAAATAATGTGTACACATAGATGTAGAGTATGGAATGACAGAAAATGGAGACTTGGAAGGGTAAGGTGATGGGAGGGGTTGAATGATGAGAGATTACTTAATGGTTACAATGTACATGATTTGGGCAATGAGTACCCTAAAAGGCCTGACTTCTCTACTATTCAATCTACGTGTTTAACAAAATTATACTTGTACCCCATACAGTTATACAAATAAATAAATGTGGAAGAAATCGACTTTTTTGGTTCAGCACCCCTTTAATCAAAGTCTGTATTTTGACTACTAATCATAATAGGCATTTTTTTTTTTCATAATCCCTGTAAGCACTAAGACATGGTACGAAATGAAGGATAAAGATCAGATCATTCTCTGGAGAAGTCACTCTTTGTTCATTTTCAATCTAGACTCTGAGCACCCAATTCCTTTTCTCACAATTAATTTCTGAGGCAAAGTGGCATTTTTATAAGCGTTTTCATAATGAAAACCTAGTGAAAGATTAGTAATAGCAAATGGATTTATTAAGAAAATCCTGTCTGTTTCTCTGTATCTGTTTGCTTTCAGAAATGTTTTTAAATCAAAGCATAGAGCACATACATCTAAGGGGATTGAGATGTTCTTTGAGGAAAGAAGAAACCTTAAAATTTAGAATAATCAACTAAATTTTAAGATTACATCATTAAAGTTGAAATTTACTGTACTTCTATCTTACAGTCCAGAAGTTCCCAAACTTTCTCAGTTCATAACATTCTTAGTATCTCAGTATTTCTTTTCATGACATTCTCAGTTTTTTATTAAATAATTAGTTTCCAACTACTTAATAAATATCTGTATCTTAACAAATTTGTAGCTATTTGAAAAGCTAATACACATACATTCAAAAAATGTTTTATTTCATCCTTAATAATCATGACAACATACTGATGGAAGGTGTGTACCTGCTAGTCACTGTAAATTTTTCAAATTGGATTCCATCACACCCTTCCTCGTTTCCTCTTCCATGTTAGTTTCTGTATGATACTTGCTTTTTCTTCCCTATGCACCTAAAATACTACCTGACAAAGAAAATGCCCAATAAATGGATCAGCAGAAGCATTTGAGTTGGAGAGAGCTGCGTTTCCCTCCTGGCTTCACTATAAACCATTATATAACTTCGGACTTAGCTTCTGTGAGTCTCAGTTTTTATTTTGTTTAAACAGAGATACTAAAAGTGATTTTAAGTGATACTTTTTAATACTACCACTACTACTCCAGAGTTTTGCTTTCACAGTTATAAAGTTTTCTAGAAAGCAAATTTTAAAATCTGACAACCATAAATACCTATCATCAAAATGCTAAAAGGAAATAGAGGATTATAATTAGATTTAAGGATTATAAGAATTATAATTTATTCCTGCAAGTTCTGTTCCACATAAGAATTCAAAGGGGTTATAGAAATAGCACAGAAAATTTGGCTTAAATCAGACTTTTGCTTCTCATCAGCTTTGCTGCTACTTAGAATTGCTAACCCTTAGCTTCTCTTTCTGTTAAGTAAAAGAAAATAATACTGCTCAGAGTGATGATGTTAAGAAAACTGGAAGAAATATTCTCCTTTAACTCCATGAGGAGAAGAGGCTACGAATTCCTGCCTGGTAAAATTTTGGGTTCCAAGGCTGGCAATTGAGTGGTCTCTCAACACCATACATTATAGTGTGTGGATAAAATTGCTTAAGTGAGTATCCAAAGGGGTTTCCTATTTAGTCTTGACATACACTATCTAAAACTTGGCTACATTATTAATCAGAGTTTGGTCTGGAAAATTAAAACCATTCTAAGTATTTCACCCAGAAAAGAATTGAATACCAAGTGTCAGAGGCTCACAAAGCAATTGGAAGAGCTGTTGGATGTTGGAGAGTAAAAGTCAGGACAGCCTCTACTAGCTTTCAGCTAGTTGAAAGCACAAAACTTGCGGGGAACCACCACTGCTGAATCATGTGTGGACATTCCCAACTACTGTCAAAACCACATAATTGCTGCTTGCTAGAGCCCATGTACCTGCTGACCACTGGGGAAATAATTGCTTCTTCTATCCAACCTTCTAAACATCATGTGAGAACCTCTCATTGATTCCTACCTAAACCAGAAATCTGCTAGCAAGGAAGCATAGGAAAAGTAGTTTCTAGGCTTCTAGCCTCTGAAATATGAGAGAGAATGTAGAAGGGAGCAGAAATGCTAACAAGAAGCCCAAATCAAAGACTAACAAAAAAAAAAAATAATAATAATGCAAGCAAACAAAATGACTCACAGGGCAAAGAAGAAAGGATAAGACAAGAACATTAAAATATACGACAAGAGCATTAAATAAAGGAACCCAAGGCAGAGCTATGGTGAAGGACAAAGCTAGGACAGCCTCCAGGATATTTTCTGTGCTGGTCAGAAAACTCCTTTTCCCTTTTGGGGACACCCAGGGACAGCCAAAGTGGTGTCTTGATACACAGTGCAGTTAGGTGAGGGATTTTCCAGATGATACGTACAGCCACCTTACTTGGTCAGCCTGCCCAGTATTTCATATCTCCAAGGCAGCCCCTGGGTTAACCTGGATCTTACTGTGACCATGCTGCTGAGATCAGAGCACCCTGGGGAAAGGTAGCAAGCATTGTAGCTAGAAGGTATTCCACTGTGAACACTCATCAAATAGGGTCACTCTGCTAGCCCCTGGTGTATCAATATTACGCAGAAATAAAGGAACAAAACTATGTTTCCTCCATTTATCCATATCCACAGTGGCAAAGGGGTTTCTAAAATCTGAGTTAAATTCCATTTTATAGCATTGAAATGCCTCTTAACTCTCCTCTCACCATATATTTAAGGATCTTTTCCTTTTTTCAAGAAAGCAATAAATGGTAATACCTTTTCTTCTTCAGAAAATCACACCAAGATTTGTATATACCTGTTTTCAGAAGGATAAATTTCCTGTTGTTGTAGCAAATGGAATATATGTTTGCAAAGTTCCTTGGAGACCCTTAGTTCAAAATCCTGCCAGCTTACTTTTCAATGCCAACCTCAAAAAAGGGAACCGCTTACTGATCTCGACTTATTTATTTCCTCAGGAATAATAAAACAAGTCAGAAAACGGTTTACTTAGAATTATCCTATGGTAGACAATTTTGTCTCTGGGTTTTCGCCCACAAATGCAGGAAATGAGCAAACTCATTTTCCCTTTTGGGAACAAAGGAAAACCTGCTAGCACTTTTGGAAGAATTCACCTCACATGCAGTGAGTTAAAACCAATGTGATAATACCCAAGTGTTGTGTGATGCTATTGCGAATAGAGAACAAAAGGCAGCAGAATAATTCCTTGAATGGCTCCTAGATGCACTAAAATTTCTGTCTCATTGCTTATCCCAAAAGAATTTGGCCTAGTCAAAACAAGGGACTTACTTACCCCTGCCTTTAGCAAACTCCTAATGAGTCTTCTAAGAGTGAAAGTTCTCTATCCGATCTGTCAGCTGAAAATATTTGCCTTCCCAAGCTGCTGTTAAGGGAAGAGAAAAATAGTTAACATAAATTGCACCAGGAGATGGTAAAACACAAGTGTTTAGCAATGGGGGCTATTTAATGGGCTTCAGCTGTTCCAGCTCTACTCATTGCCATGACCTGAGGGTATAGGTACCATGGGATCCTTTAATATTCATTGCCAGTCACTGTTACACATTTCTAATAGTTTAAACAAGGCTATCAATGTTGTTAGTGTTATTATTTTCATCTCACAGTTGTGACAACTGAGGAACAAGGCAGCTAAGTGCCTTGCCCACACAGATACTAAGTGGGCAAATTGGGATTAACACCCAAGCAGTCGGACTCCAGAAGCCATGCTGGGACCCCTTGGGGCACTTGCCCAGGTTGTTAAAGCAGCATGCACCCACCCACAAACTTAAGGCAGGTGCTATACATCATTTGCCAAAAGCAAGTTCCCCACCTCCTAGCCTAGGTACTTGGTAACAGCTGATGGCAGGCCGTGAATGATGATTTGCTTTGAAAGATGAACTCCAGAAGACTTCTGGTAAAACCCATCAATTCCTAAAGACTCGAGACCTGGGTCCACATGTATTCACTACCCAGACAACTCTTCTTTTTCAATGTACTCAGTAAGTCTCCTGACCTATTTTATTACAAGTAAGATCAGAACATATTGTAGCAGAGAGGCCAGTGATGCTGTCAGACTTTAGGTAGTAGCATGGCCCATGTTCTACAGAGTGCTCTTTGGGGCAATCTAACCTGCTCTTTGCTGACACCAAGAGGTCCAGGCAGTATGTAAAAATCAAGCTACCCAGCTGGACAGAGTGCAATGCTAAGGAGATCATATGTCTCAGTTCATCTGGGAAAGTCTTGGCTTAGTCCTGCTATCCCAGTGTAGTTATGAATAGCATTCCCTTTCACTTTCAAGTCTTCCAGTGTGAACTGTGGATAGCTACATGATAACTCTGGGCATCTTCCACCTCTTCATACCTATAGCCAGGCAGGAGCCCCACGAATCTGGCTTCTTTGAGAGAGATGAGCTACTGGTTTCATCTTCTAGATATCAGGTCTCAGGAGTCCCATGGATACTCACGCCTAATCAGAAAGCCTGATGACATCAAAGAGTTCATCAATTGTGTGACGATTTTTGTCTTCTAAATTTTTTTCAGAGAGTTTCAGATTAAGTATGAACCATTCAGAATAATTTTTGTATATATATTTCTCTCATCACACACGCAAAACTGCTTTTAAAAAACCACTATTGGTTACTCTCTTCTTCAGGAAGTCTTCATTAGCATAACATGAAAAGGACATGCACATAGCCTGATTATATATTCATATGAAAAGTAAGTCACTCGAGGAAATTAGGAACAGATTTTATTGACAGGCATAAATAACAACAACACCTGAGCCTCTCCCCTCATCACTCACAAGTCTTAGTGGCCACTGGCCAAATGCACCAATTGTTACTAGCAGTCATTTGACTTTTGACATTCATTTCTTTCAGTATAGAAATCTTTGAAGGAAGATCTCCAAGCATGCCTTACTGACATTCTGAAAAACGTTGCAGCTTAAACCATTAATATCTTATTCATTTTTAGTTAGGTAAGTGGCAAAAATGATACACTAGATTAGAAGGAGTAGAAGGATGATAAAGGACAGGCCAGTTTAAGAAAGGCTTTGTTGTTAGAGAAAAGTAGAAGAGACCAAATCTAAGCATTGTCTGTTTCAAAAATGTGATTAAGCTCATGTGTGCCAGGCACAATCTCAGTCTCAGCCTACAAATTCTGTTACTGACTCCTGCACAATGTCAACCCCTCTCCTCACCTTCCAGCCGGCATCGGAAATAACCTCTATATCCACATAGTGTCTAGCTCCTACTCCACTGGTAATGTGGAGGAGGTGTCGAGCAGCTTTCCATCTGGATGCCCAACCAATGGAATTTACTCACTGAGACATTTAAAAAGCCCAAAGCATCACTGACAAGCTTACATCACAAATCTTTGGATCTGTGGCTTCAGAAAATTAGTGTAGGTGTCAAACCCTGAAGAATGACTTAAGCATGCATTTGATTTAATTTCTACAACACTCAGGTCTGAGACTAAGATGGACAAAAGCAATAGGCAACACTGAGTCTCACCAATATGTACCACTGGGGTAAGGGGCCTTCAGCTCTTACCCTGTCTATACACCCCCAGCACTGAGGCAATCAATCCGTTGGGCTTCACTTACCTCTGCTTTCCTCACCTCATTCCACCCAGAATTCTGTTAAACTCCCTGTGAAGCTCCTCCAAAGAAGCCCGAACTCTGGATGCTTTTGCTAGGAGATGCTCCTTGAGGAGGAAGCCAGGACTTTGATTCTGGAAAAAAGGGAAAAAAAATCTTCCGTATACTGGTGTCCAGTATTTCCATTGCCTCAGCCGGACTTTATGGGACATTGCTTTTTCTTTTATCCTAAGACTGAATTTTAAATCTGACTTGTGTAAAGATTGGTGTTTTCATCAAATGTTCTATCCCTTTTTGACCCACACCAGAAATCATTTTCCATGTTCTTATTGGAGAAGTTCATGGGTCTTCTTCCTTTAGGTTTAATGGTGAGTAATAACTGTGAGGCCCAGCTGTTCTCCAGTCCTTGTTGCCCAGACTATTTTATTTCTGTAGCAATCAGGAAGAAATGCTTTCTGTTCAGGCTCTCTCACTCTCAACTCAGATATGCAGGAGATGAAGCACAGTCAACAAATCACTGTTAATTCCTCTCTTCTAGAATAGCCCTCACTCATACACTCATACCTTCTAGCTTCAGTGTGAGAAACTCCATTAAATTCCAGCCATTCTTGCTTAGTGTCCCCACGTCCCCACTTCCTCTTATTCCCTAGGATGTGTAAAAGAATTAAATACCTCCATACCTTGAGGCACGCAGTTTTTCTTTTCCAGTTTGAAACTGGCTTGTCCAGTATTTTTTTCATCAGGTTGACTCTAAAAGGCTAAAAATCATAAGAGAAAACTGCCCCTCAACTTCTAAGAGGACTCAGACCTTGGGGCTCCTCATTGGTTTCCCTGCTTTTCCGGGGACCAACATCCCTTTTGAACATCCAAAGCAAACAAAAATGTAAATGTTTTACTCTCATTTGAACAAGAAAATAGCTATATACATAGAAAAGATTTCTCATATGAATGTGCAATTAAAGATTAAGGGATTAAAGTAATATTTCATGAACATAATATTTAATTTGAGCTTGAGCCTTGAGGAAGGGGTGGTGTTTCACTCTACAGTAAGAAATAATTTTGCCTGTCATTTGTTTAAAATAATAAAAAGAAGAAACAAATTAGTGAACAATTTTCTTTAGTTTTTACGAATATATTAGAGTCTATTGTTTCTGAATATGAAGTATACTGATTCTGAATATGGAGTATATTGTTTCTACAGCAGCAGCTGTGACTGTCCTGCTTGTATGCACTTTGAAGAACAAGTGGCTATTGTAAGTATTGATTGTATGAAGCTATATAATTTATGAAACCCAAATATTAAAATAATGACAATAAACCTCGGTCTACACTTGACCCTGTGCCCATTAACAATAAGATGGATGAACTGAAAATGAATGGAGGAAACCTGGGTCATTTACTTTCCTACTACACAAGGAGCCTTAATCCTAGGCGATTTGAACAGAAAATGCTCTTTGCAACTCTTCTAGTCCAAACATAACAGCTAGGTTTCATCTCACGTTTTAACTTCTAGGGAAGGAAGAAGCAGAGGAAAACATTTAGGAAAAGTCATGTACTCAAAAGATGGTTTGCAAGGGAGCCAGATTTTTTAAAAATCGGTTCATCAAATAAAGACAGAACATATGTTTAAAGGAAAAACAAAACTGCAAAATTATCAGGTTATCAAATTTACAGTTAGTCTGTTTATGGTGGAAAAAAACAATGTTTTCCCATTATTATCATATCCAAGAATATCCTGACATGGTGTCAATTGTCAGCATTATAAAAGTCAAGGGTGAAGGTGTTTGCATTAGGAAGTCAAAACAGGAAGTCAAAAACTCAGAGAACATCTGAGCTTTCCCTAATTTTAAGACTAGAATTAAACATAATAACTCAGTTATTTTTGCTTGTGTTGAGGTGCAAACTTTTGTTTTTGTTTGGTTGGTTCCCTGGTCTTGAGATGTGATATAAATTCTTACCTAATATGGAGGCCTGCCAAGAAGTCAATCTTGCTTTCACCCTCCAGAATATCAATAACAGTTGTTCAAGCATGAAAGATTCTAAGAGGCCTCATTTGGGATAAGTATATGTTGTAATATTTGAATAGAATTTTCTCCCATAAACATGAAAAAAGTTGAGCAGGACCATTTCTACCATTTTATTTTTTAACTTCTGCTCAATTTGAATGCCCTTCTTTTACATATAAGAAGGAGAGGAGTAACCTGGTAAAAATCATACATCAGATAATATAACTCTGACTTGAAACTAGGTGTTCTAATAAGTGGTCCAGTAAACACATGGTAGAGAGTGAGGAGGAAAGGGACACTTATAAATATTTGTAGGATAAACAAATTCTCTTTTCATTTCACCAAGCTGAATGCACTACAAAAATTAAAATTGCCATATCACACTCTGGAGCTTATCCATTCAGAGTAATTATACCTACTCTACTGTAATGATTTCTTTTCCAACGTAGACAGAATTGATTTTTGTAAAATATCAAGTTGAATAATCCTTGTGTGCAATATGATCATTGAGTGTTCACTGTATGAAGGAACTCATGTGGTTTGCCAGAAATCTCAATGTGACTCTGGCTAAGTGGTAAGAGGTAGAATGCATGAATTATGTGAAGTGAATGCTGTGTGCTCATTACACAATTCCACACAAGGTTGCTATTTCTGTCTGACTTCTTATGTAAAGGGTCATTTTTTTAATTTCCAAAATTTTGTTTTTTTATTTCTATTTGGTTTCTTGATAGTTCTTTTCCCCTGTAATGTATCATTAGCTTAGCCAAGAGTTTTAATCTAGTTTTGCCTTAGAGTGCACAGATTTTCCTGAAAATTCACTCAAATAACACGTTCCTTGCATCTTTTTTCCTCAGAGATGAATTGCCTTTTTCAGTTTGAGTCTGGCAAACCTAGGGCTTCTTACTCAGCTCCAGTCCCACCCCTTAGCAGTGGAAAGGGGCCAGAATACATATTTTGCAGACTCTTGCCAAATCAGCTGCTGATGTAGTTCACTTACTTTTCAGGCCTCACCACAGATGGCAAATCCTACAGTAAAGAATGTGTTGAGACCAGAGGGCCCACAATAACTGGCAATTCACTGTAGTGTATTCAAAATCAACTGTGAACCCTGAACATCCTCTGCATGAAGTAATTGTATTTTTAAAGTATTACTATGAGATTTAAGAATTTTAATGCTTAACTCCTTTTGCACATTAATATTTAAATATTAAATAATAATTGCATTCAAAAGAAAGCCACTTCTAACAACAAAAACACACTTTGTTTTGAAAAGGGGTAAGAATCTGTTTGGAAGAATACTGAGAAAATGAACAGGAGTAAGAGAAAACTGTAGCCTGAAAGCTAGTTTCATTGACTCTGCATGAGACTAGAACATACTTAATGAATTTCTGTTTCTTTACAGACAGCTAATTAAAGTCCATTGACAGATTATAGCATTCTTGATGTTGGAGTGAACATACATAGAAAAAATTATATAATGGACTTCAAGTCTACTATTTTTTTCTTTAAAAATGTGTAAGAAATTAAGGTAGCATTTTTTTGCTTTGCTGATACCCATGCTATTTTAAAATGTAATAAAAAATTAAGAGAAGAGTTTTGCTGCACTCTTAGAAGACATACTCTATTTTCTAAATATTAATATAGTGGTTTGTTCTATAAATTCCATTTCCATAAACAAATATTTAATATTTATATGTGAATGTTTCATCAAAAGTCCCACATTTGTGAGGTCCTGGAAAATATATAAGAAATATCTTCTCTGAATCTTTACTCTAATTATAAAATCCACTGAAAAATGTATTGTTCATTGAGCTTTTCATTTGTTATTAAAATACATACTATATGTTAATTTATGTAAAAGATGACATTATGAGAACAAGACTGTGACTCTCAACCTGTCCCCTATGATGACTGGAATGAACAAAGGGATATTAAAATAAGAAAAATTATCTAGCTCACTATGATGAAAGCATTCTATGAAGGTTATGTCAAAAGATTGAGGAGTAAATGCTCCCAAACCAGGCAACATTGTAGATTAATTTTCCTCACAGAAAGTATTTTTAGTGATATGAAAAATGACTCTCAGCTCACCAAGATTTTCACCATTGTGACTGGACATTCTCACCACAGAAACAAGGTTGTAGAAAATTAAATCAGCAATGTGACATATATTCTGGGAATGCAAAGAAAGATCAGAAAGATGCAATAATAACCAAAATTAACACATTAGGTCTGAAGGCCAGAAATTGAAGCCCTATTTTATGAAGAGTTCATTTTCTAAACATGAAGTCAGAAAAAATGAAAGATAAAATATTTCAAGATAAAATAATAGACTGAATTAGCAGAACAAGTGGGGTGCTCACGGGGAAGACTTGAATTCTAAACTCAAAAGGCACACTGAACACTTGCAGAAAATAATAAAAGAGAATAACTACATACATTTTGGAAGAATTATTTAATTATACAAATTAAGAAAAATCCTACAAATATTCATTCAGAAAAAGTTGTATATAATCTAGGAAAGAAATTTCTTCCCACCCTCAAAAGCAAATCTAAAATACCATAAGACAATGGAGCAACATCTAAAGAGTTTTAACGTGAAACACTTGTTCAAGATTTTTCTTCATATGTGCAAGCACAAGAAATATTTTCCTCGTTCTTACATATTTCAGCATGTCTATTACTCTTACATCTTTCCTAATACACATATTAAAGCCTGCAAGGAAAACTAAATTAAAGAAAAAAGAAGATGCAATGGTTTCATCTATTCAAAATAAATCACCCTCAAACTAAGCAAATATATTTAATAAAAAATACATTATGACCAAAAACACTAACTACTTTAAAATAGGTCATAAAAGAAAATTATGTTATCTAAGTCAATGTCAAAATAATGTTAGAAAAATTAATTCCCATGCTGTGTATAATCAAAATGAAAAACGTTATTTCTTGACATGTTAAAACATAACCATTCTGAATTGGATCATCATGCTTAATGAAGAAATTATTGAAGCATTTTAATTAAATTTAGTAAAATAAAAAATAAAACCAAACCAAAATATAAACATAGTTACTCATAACTAAATCACTAGTAAATATTTTCTGATAATATTAGCCTAAACAAAAAATAAGAAAAAATAAAAAGGTATACATTTTGGAATGAGTGAAAGGAAATCACGAGTGAAAGCTTTANGGATCATCATGCTTAATGAAGAAATTATTGAAGCATTTTAATTAAATTTAGTAAAATAAAAAATAAAACCAAACCAAAATATAAACATAGTTACTCATAACTAAATCACTAGTAAATATTTTTCTGATAATATTAGCCTAAACAAAAAATAAGAAAAAATAAAAAGGTATACATTTTGGAATGAGTGAAAGGAAATCACGAGTGAAAGCTTTATCTTGTATCAAAGGAATGTATCCCTCACTCCACAATTGCACCCCTTGAAAACCGATTTCATGGCATAATTTTTGTTCCATTACTGGAATGAAATAAAATCATGGAAATAAAACCAATCTCAGACCATTATTTTTTGAATATGCTGAGACATTTCAGGACAACCAGTAACTAAGCAATGCCTAAAAATAGGAAAAGATCATTAAGGAACAGCAACTGTGTATTTCTGGTATTTCATTTGCCATGGGTGGGGGATTTTCCAGCAGGCACATGAAAGAGGAAGGAAAAATGACACAAGAACTATAACTGCCACCTGACCCAGAAACTTCATGAATTATTCTGAGAATGGTTCGTGGGTTATCTTTTTAACAATGATTTAGGAACATGTAGCATGTCACTTTTAAATGCTGAGTGAATCTGACATGATCAATTCTCAACATTAAGAAAAAAATTATATTTGGACAAATTGTATCTCATCTACTGCTTCTCAACAGTACTGGCGCCAGCAATATTAAAGCTTTTAGCAAATTGACCTACAGTCCTGTGTCAGTTACCTGGCAGACATCAGAATGGAGGCCAAACAGTGGCCACTGTTTTATGTATTTTGACTTTTTAATCCCTGTGACTGTTTTGTACAAGAAACTTGAGTTATGTCCCAGGTATTTAATGTTAATTCCATAACCATAACCCTTCTATATTCCAGCGTGCAACAAATGTCTAATATTTTTTACTTGATAGATTCTGAAGAATCAAGTACCTAAATAAATTTAAACTGATTTTGCTAACAGCAACATCAGAGAAATTACCTTTGTTTCTTGGCAATTTTAATTTATTATAAAATATGCCCAGTGCCGTAAACCGTTTTACTAATTTTTACATCAGGCTGGTACTGAAGGGCAGCCTCATCTCCTAAGCCACCATGATGAGCTAAGAACTCAGGACTCTTAGATGCACAGTTTTCTCCAATTAGTGGCTTTAATGAGGTCATCACAATCAGTTGAGAAATCCTCTGTGTAAGCTTGCTTTGCTACAAGATTATAGATGCAAGAAAAGTGGGATTTGTGTACCTATCCTTACTCTATTGTACTTCCTCTAAGAAGGTCATTTGCTGGTTTCCTGGGCCATCTACATCCAATTAGATGAAGGAATTCTTCATATTCAATTCCTTTGGGTTCTGTTCGATTCCAGGGCAATTAGTGTTTTTGCTGTATTAGGCATAGACAATTGTACTTACATCTAGAAAGTTTTCTTTTCTACACTGCATGTGTCTAGGCTGAGATTTACACATCTTTTGCAGGATGTGCCTTTTGCTTACTTCCTATTACAAGGCCAGATGTTCTCGTGTTTGTGTAATTTGCGTAACAGATTAAGTTCCTCATAGAATTCCTGGTATTCTTTTCTGGATAGATGAATTGAGTCAAACAGAAATTCCCTTAATGTTGATGGTTCAAGCTGTTTTAAGGCTTAGGATGCAGTGACATATACAGTAATATTTTGCAAAGTTAATTTTGATGATGAAAAAAAATGAGGGACAGAGTGGTTAGGTGGCTTCCCAAGGTCACAAAATCAATAAGGAGTACAGCAGGAATTAAAATGGCATGGTAGTTTAGAATCTATATGCCTAAATACACTGAGATTCAATGAGTTTTACTCATCATGTCTTTGTCATCATTCCATTATCTTATACTATCTTGACATATTTTTACGAGGACTTTCCTGGGGTTGTGTAGGCGGAATCATTTTGTTTCTATTAAGCACAAAAGATATTTGGCAGGGACACATTAAGGAAATCATAAGTTAAATAATGGAGAATAGTCACCCAGACTTGAAGCAGGCTGAATAGGTATATCTCGAAGCAGATGTATCCCATCAAGTATCAATTTCATCGATCTATTCTATTGAGCGTAAATAGGCTAGACAACATTTCATTGTTTCATAGGAACACAATACAATTTTCAGCAGACTGTGAAGTCTAGTGAGCTGCCTGTGGCCCACAGTGTGGCAATCAGAAGCTGTATAGGTTTGAGCAAGTCACTTAACTACTCTAGGGTTCAGACGAAAGAAGGGAATTGAGCTTGATGGGTTCTACCAATCTTTCCACTTTTAATCATCATTTTTGCTTAGATAAAGTTAGTATTTTTCATTATGATGTTACTGGAATGGAACATTAGAATAGGAACCCTTAATTATAAATGAAAGAGATTTTACTGAAAATGCCACAAAAAAAGGGCAAAGGAATACCCTTTGAAATGCTTTTCAAAACCCTATCTTTTACTAATCTTAGAGTTATATCTTCTTAAGGATAATTGTATTTTCTTCAAAATTAAGTAGAATCTCTTTCAAGAAAAGAAGGTTATTCTCATGGATAAAATATAGTGAATGTTTTAAAATTTGAATTTCTTAGAAGAAAAATTGCTACAGTGTAATGAAAAGAGTTGGAGCCTCTCTCTGAAAGAGCATTAATTGTTCCCCACCCCTTCTGACAGTCAATAACTAAGAAATAAAATTATGCATTTAAGTAAATAATTTTTTGAAAATGATCTTTCAAATTACTAATATTACTGGCCTTCAAATTATAAGTGTAAAATTATTGTAATAAAGTTATTTTATAAAATAGTTATATTTTTTACACCGTGTAAAAACTAGAATACTATCCACATTATATGTTGTTGCATTTTACAATCTTAGGCAGTACAAATGAATGTAGAAATTGCTTAATATTAATTAGCCAACATAAATACAGTTATTATCTATGATTCTTAATTGAAGACAATCCACAGTAAAAGATAAAAAAGAAAAAGAAAACCATTATCTTAAGAAGTAGTATAACTGGAGTCTCCTTTCTAACCCCATGTTGTACATAGTGAGGCATAAGCCCCAGATTTCCATAAATTAGAGTCTTGAGCCTTTTATGGCAAGTATAAATACTCTGGGGTATTCTGGTTTAAAATTTCCTAAGACCATACTTCCTGCGTCAGCCTCTTCCAATTTGTCACTAAAACTCTAATGGAGCCCTGAAAAGAAGAAAGTTCTTAGTAATACTGACAACAGAAATGCACATCTGGTGACCACAAAACCTTTGGAGCTAAGTTGACTACCATAATCAGACTTCTCAATCTTAGGATTAAAAAGATGAAAAGACAGTTGGGCTTTTACTAACTCCCTTTTTCCTGATTTGATAATTCAGGTTGTGTCAATCCAAACACCAAGCTACCATCTCTTTATTATGATTCCATTCCCTACCTCATCCAACTAGAAAGTTTAACTTCCAAGGAAGAAAAAAAAATCGAAGGAATTGGGGCATGACACATTACATTCTGGGAAGTAAAGTCCCAGCAGATAAAGCACTTTGGGAAAACATACTCAAAAAAACACTAGTAGCAATTCATGGAGGTGATCATTCTTATAAATTATTTAATGTGTTTGTTATACACAGAAACAGAATGTAGCAGGTGAAGAAATTCCGATCAAAATCTATCAATGCTACACTAAATGCATTCCTGTTAGAAAGTGTAAATTACCTTGAGAGTTGAACTCATTATCTTGCCCTTCAGCTATTGGTATGAGAAGGAAATTATAATATTGTGATACTGTAGCAAAGACAGAGTACCTGCTCAAGATGAAGTTCCAGCTTATTTATTGGTAGGCATTGGGTCTGTTTGAAACTCTTCATGTTCTAGGACAAGGATGAGTATGTAAGAAGGTAGGTATATTGACTGATACATGATAAATTAGATAGAAATTGATAAATAAGAAAAAATGAAAGTTAACATGTACATTATTCTAAAGAGTTAGAGAAAACAAATATTAATACATCGGGAAAGAATTTGCTATAGAACAAAAGGAAATCTTTAAGCATACTCACACACCTTTGTTAGGAAGTTAGAAAACAGCATTCAATGAAAGAGTAGCAGAAAGATGAGATAAAACTGGATTACAAGGAAACTCAAAATTTAATAACAGAATTAAAGAGTTTATTTGAAGCAGAGAAGAGTACATCCAGGTGAAAATGAAATCAGTCATTCAGAGGACAAAATAGAAACAATTCTTCCATATCATTTTAGAGTGCTTGTGTTTTTGTTTGTGTGCACAAAACTGTGACTGCACAAAATAAGGCAGAAATGTTATCAGTGATGATGAAATCATTCATGGGTTTTATTTTTCTCTTTTTACACTGTGTTTTATTTTATAAATATTTTGAAAACAGCCAGTGCTATTGAAATAATCAAAATAAATACACATTATAAAAAATGTGATAGTAGTGCAAACTCATAGAGATCAATTATCAGAGCAAAACACATGGAACAGATTTTAGTACAGCTGTAAGAAAAAACTGCAAGCTAATGAAAAACTGCATACTTTTTTAATGTTCAGAAGAAAATTAAGTTAAATTATTATCTTACTTTATACATGTAAATACATAGTAAATGAATCAATTAATTAAATGGACATAAGCCATAAAAAGCTAGAATAAAACATATTATACTATTTGACTAATCACTTCAAGGGTAGGAATTGTTTAAAAGCATTAGATACAGGTAAAAAAAGATGGCATCAAGCAAAAGGAAAGAATATATATAAATATATATAACTATATTTAATAAAAATAATAATATAGTTAAAACTGGCTAAATATAGAAAAATCAGAAATCATGATAATCATTAACAAATATTATAAAATTAAAGAAAATGATATTAACATGAAATATTAATATTCATGTATGACATTGGCAAAAATTTTTAAATCACTTTTCAGAAATTGGGCATAAGGCTTCTAGTGGAAATGGATATTGGTGAAACCATCTAGAAAATAAACTAGTGAAATGTATAAACAGCAATTAAAATTTCTATCATTTTGAACCAGTAATCCAACATTAAATGTTTTATACTTAAAAGATATTCAGAGGTATCCACAAAATTTATATTTTAAATGTTTATACAACATTATTTATGATGGTGAAAAGTAAAAATAATATAAATGTCCAAGTATAAGAAAATAATTACCTGTTAGTATAGTCAAATGTTGGAATCAGGTCATAATTAGAAATTAATTTTTCAAAGAATATTAGATATAAAATTTTTATAAGGTGATATTACATGACAAAATAGCAATATAGAAACAGCATACAGATGGTCCTCCACTTAAAATGAGGTTATATCTCCATTATAAGTTGAATGTACAGTTAGGTTGAAAATGCATTTAATACACTTGCCCCACAAAACATTATAGCTCAGCCTAGACTACGTTAAAAGTGCTTGAATACTTACATCAGCAAAATCATCTAACATCTGTTTTTTGATAACGTATTAAATATCTTATGTAATTTATTGAATAATGTACTGAAAGTGAAAAACAAAATGGTTGTATTGGTCCTCAAAGTACAGTTTCTACTGAATGTGTATCACTGTAAAGGTAAAAAATTGTAAGTCAAACCATCTTAAGTTGGGGGCCATCTGTGTAAAATACAGTAGTTCTTGCTTGTCTGTTGTTTTACTTTTTGTGGCTTCAGTTACCCGTCGTCAACCATGGTCTAAAAATATTAAAGGAAAATTCCAAAATAAAAAATTCACAATTTTAGGTTGTGGATCTTTCTGAGTAGCCTAATGAAATCTCACGCTGTCCCTCTCCATCCCATCCAGGACATGAATCATCCCTCTGTTCAGCATATTCATGCTATATACACTGCCTGCACTTTGGTCACTAAGTAGCCATCTTGGATACAAGATCATCGGTCATGGTATCACATTGTCTTCAAGTAACTCTTATTTTAGTCAATAATGGCCCTGAAGCAAAAGAGTAGTGATTATGGCAATTCAGATATGCCAAAGAGAAACTGTAAAGGGCTGCCTTTAAGTAAAAAGGTGAAAGTTCTTCACTTAGTAAGCAAAGAAAACAAAATCATTTGCTGAGGTTTCTAAGATCTAAAATAAGAATGAACTTTCCATAAAATTGTGAAAAAGAAAGAAATGTGTGCTAGTTTTGCTGTCACAACTCAAACTGCAAAAGTTACAGCCACAGTGTATAATAAGTGTTTAGTTAAGATGGATAAGGCATTTAATTTGTGAGTATGAGACAGCCAGGTACGTACCACCGGGTGCCCGGGAAAACTCCAGCCGGCCGGCGCACTGGGGACAGCTTTGGGAAGTTCCTGCCCTTTGCCGCGGGGAAGAGCCTGGCTCCTCCTCTTCCTGTGTGGAACCTGGGATTCAAACCGCCAGGCAAAGCGCCCTAGCAGGGACTCTGAACTAATGAGTGTCTGTTTCCCGCTTTTCTTTCTTTCCACCCAATAAAACCGTGTCTTACTCATCATTGAAATTGTCTGCGAGCCTGAAATTTTGTGGCCGTGGGACAAAGAACTCCGTCTTTTGCTGAACTAAGGAAAAGCCCTGCAACAATTTTGGCGCACAACGTGGGGACTTGAGAAGCGGTGAGTGAAATGGAGACTCAAACTCACTGTGGTTTCTAAGCCTTTTCATCCTGGGACTCGTGAGGGTGGGGGAAACCATCCCCCCACCCCCTGTCACTCCAAGGCCTTTTCGTGGCCTTTTCCTTCCTTTTTCGAGTCAGATCGGTGAGCAGCGGCTCCCCTCCACCCTCCCATTCTTGCCACGGCTGGGACTTAGGGCCCAAGGGTCCCACACAGCTGGCAGGCTGGCGTTTTCCACCATATTTCCTGAGGCTTCCCCTTCCCCAGCCAACGGGTTTTACTCCATCAGACAGTGATTAAGCTTTTCTCCTGGTAGAGGAAACAGTTGTATAAGAATAAGAGGTTCTTCTCTAGGCATTTTTAAACCTTTATTTTTTTTTTTTCCCCCTCTTCTCTCCCCTGTCAGCAGTTAACCTTATTTTTTCCTTTTAGAAGACATTTTACTAGGCCAGGCAACGCAGCTATCACTGTTTGTATTCTCGGCAAAGTTTTGGTTGTCCTACTGTGGGGTAAGACATAGTAAAATTATAATATTTTGGTCTGAGACAGCATTTGAAAGCCCAGGGTGGCCAGGCGCGCTGGCTTCTGCCTGTAATCCCAGCACTTTGGGAGTCCGAGGCGGGTGGATCACGAGGTCAAGAGATTGAGACCATCCTGACCAACATGGTGAAACCCCATCTCTACTGAAAATACAAAAATTAACCAGGCCTAGTCGCACGGGCCTGTAGTCCCAGCTACTTGGGAGGCTGAGGCAGGAGAATCGCTTGAACCCGGGAGGCGGAGGTTGCAGTGAGCCGAGATCGCGCCATTGCACTCCAGCTTGGCGACAGTGAGACCCCGTCTCAAAAAAAAAAAGCCCAGGGTTTAGATGGCGCTTTTACTCTAGTTCAGGACCTTGTAATAGACAACTCAAGGGAAAGAGTGAGGCATTCTGCTTCCTGTGAGCCCTCAAGAATGATGTCCTTCTAACATTCACAGTTCCACTGTTTTGTGGGTCTGCCTCATCATCATCAGACTGTTTTAAATGTTTGCTGCTGCTTCTACATCCTCTTCCCACATCTGAATTAAACTCTCCTTAGTGCCTCTTCCCCTTTCCCTTTGGCGGGACAATACTTTTTTTGTTCCTTGCACAACTTTACCGTCGTCTTCTAGGGTCATACCCTGTTCAACTCCTTTCCCACTCTAACTCCATGAGTGTGGCCAATGACAGCACCCCATCCCCTGAGCCATAGAGGCAGACCTGTGCCTGAGATCTGAGCATTCATGGGAATGACTACCGCCCTTGCTTTTTTGATGGGTTCGAATGCCAGCAAATCAATCAAAACACTTCACTGAAATTTTTCTGATTGAAGTGAATAGAGGAGAATTTCCCCACATTTCTGGGTAAGTTTGAAAATATATAAGCATTGATTCTCTACTCCTGAGGTTATTCCATGTGAGAGAACACAGAGGAAGCACAGATAAATAAACAGCAAGAAAGAGACTGCTGACAGCTTTTGGAGGCTGGAAATATTTATACCAGGGTTATCTATCTCATCTTTTTCTACAGATTTCCTTAGATCAGTTTTTTGTTGTTGTTTTACTTAAACAGGTTTAAATTTTCAAATGAATACTGTCCAGTATAACACACAACCTCATCACACTTAATTCTACCAAGTTCTGTATGTTAACTACAGCTATTCTATTTAGACATAGGAAAGTTTGAAACTTACCCTCCTAGCCCATGCCGGCAATTTTTCCAATATAAATAAACATTTCTGCTCTCTCTCTTTAGCCTAGAGAATTTTCATAACCAGAAAGAAATGTTCTTTTGGCTATAAAGTATCTATAGGTTATAATGGCAAGAACAGTATAAATAATAAGACAACATACGTTTGTTTTCAACAGTAGTAATCAGAAGATTCAATATACATTTCTAACACTTTGAAGGATAAATTATAATAAAATGGCTAGGGAGAATGTAGATGATACATATAAATCTACTGAATAAACTGCATTAAATATTATAATTGCAAAAAGATTTGGAAAGTAACTTCTTTTCTAGTGCCCATGGATCACTTATAAAAATTGATTGTGTATCAGAGAAGAGAGAACTCCTCAGTAATTACTTCAGAGCAGGTTTTAAATACTGAGGTTTATGCAATAAGTAACTACTTATGAAATGTAAAAATATTCAATCATTTGTATATTTTGAATCACTATCCTATATAACTCTTTGTTCTAAAAGAAATCAAAATGTCAATTCTTAGCATTAGGATAAGGATAATAGTTCACAACAAAATCTGTGGTTCTAGTAAAAGCAAATATCTATGAAAAAGTACACCATTAAATACATTAATATTAGCAAAAAAGAGGAATTATCTAGATGTTCAATTAAAATTGTTTTTAAGTAGAACAAAGTATTATTGGAGATAAAGTAAGGATGATGAAGTGGAAAACAGAGAATTCATATAGTTATTTGCTCCCATTCATATATCTAACAATAGGCAGGGCCAAAACAGCTTCAAACACCATACTTTGAAATGCTTCATTATACCTCATCTAGTACAATCAGCAAAAGAAAGGGTACATGTATACAAAGACAGTCATGGAAAAGTCAAATGAAGAAAAATACTTGTTGATTTAAAAGAATAGGCTCTCCTTTACAACATATAAAGAAGTAAATTCCAGGTAATTTTTTTGTATTTTATATATATAATTATATACAATTATATATGATTACATATACAATTATGAATGTAATCTATAATTATAGAAAACATTAAATATATATAATTTAGAAAATAATATTTGCATACATTAAGGTGAGTGAAAATTTCTTATGGAGGGAATAAAATCCAAAAGCCTTAAATGAAAAAAAGGAATATTGTATAAAAATAAATATTCTTCCATGGCAAAAGACATTGAACATGATTGTTAAGAAAAAAGGAGCTGATATAATGAGGAAATTTTTTGACATGTATGTAGACAAAGGATTAGCAGTTCTATACACCAACTGTAAATTCATTGTAAAAGAAGCAACTTCAAGAAGTATAATTAGGAAAAGAAAATAGAAAACAAATTCATGTGAGTGGAAATGTAAATAATGGAAATGGACAGTAAGTAATGAAAAAATATGTTCAGGCTTGCTGATAATCAGAAGAATGCAAATTATAAAATGAGAATTTGTTTTTTATCCATCAAACTGGTAAAATTTAAAAGTACGGTAATATTAAGATTTAATATTGGATATAAGGAAATGGACAGTCTCAGACATTACCATAGTGTGAATGAAGTATCTGGCAAAGCATACAGAAATGAAGACAATTAAGTGAAAATATGTACATGGTAGTAAAATTCCCACAAATTCCATGGTAAATTCCATGGTAGCTGGAAATTCCCACAAACAGAATGTTAGATATGTAACTAGACATATAAGTCATAATACTGAGGAATGGCAAAAAAACAGCAATTACCTACACACAATATATAACCTAAAATATGTGATTTTAGTGGACAACTGTATGGTAATACAATGGAAAAATCTTCCTAAAGGATAACTTCCTTGGAAAATGCAAATAATCATTTTAGAAATATACACCTGAGCAGCTGAATTAATGAGAGAATAAAATTTAAAAAGACATTATCAAATAATTACTTTTATAAGAACATCTAAGTTCAGAGAGTTGCATGAATGGATTTGTCATATCTTCAGGGAATAGTTACTTCCCGTGGGATTTAAACTGTTCCAGGAATTAATAAACAATGTAAATATTTTAAATTTGTTATGATATATATACACACATTCAGAAGAGTACCTGTATCCTAAATGATAAATATTAAGTGAGTGCCTCTGTAACCATTAGGCAAGTCACAAGATGGAATGTTTTCTGTACTCCTGATGCTCTCCAGGTGTGTCTTCCCCTCATGGTCTTTTCACTCTCCCAAGGCCATAACCAGTATGGTAACTTTTGAAAATAACTTTCTTCTATTTGTTTATGGTTTTAACTTATAGGAGCGTCATCAAATGTTATAGCTTAGTTTTTCATCATTTTAAACTTTATATAAATGTATGTATTCTGACTGAATTATTTTATTCCACTTTTTGTTTGTAAAATTTATTTGCATTGTTGTTATTACCTGTGGCCCTAGTACATTCACTTTTGTCGTATAAAGGACATTGTATGGAAAGTCTACAAGTAAGCTATCCAGTTTATTGTGGATATTTTTTACTTTTTTTTCTGTTTTTAATTTATTTCAAATATTATGAACATCTTTGTACATGTTTCCTGGCATATGGGCATATATTTCTTCAGGGCATACTCTCAGATCTGAAATTGATAAGTTATGAGATATGCCTGTCATTAAACTTACTAGAGAATGTTATGTTGCTTTCCAACGTTGTATTCCAATTTGCCTATTATGTAGTAGGGCATGGAAATTTCTGTTGCTCTACAAATTCGTCAACACCTAGTATTGACAGACATTTTTTATTGTTTGGCAATATGGTGGTTGTGATTTTAAATTTGACTTACTATTGGGGTTCAGTATTTTTACCTACATTTATTAATTATTTGGATTTCCTCTTTTGTTAAATCCCCATTCAATTATTTGGCCCAGGAAGGAGCCAAGATGGCTGATTGTACACAGCCACGAAGAGTGTCTCCCACTGATATACTACACCATCAAAAAAACTGGAATACTCCAGGCATATCTTTAGAAAGAAGGCATTGAGAACGAACAGAGGGAGAATACAGATCCTGGGCTGAAGAGTAAGGCAGCTGGGAAATGTGCACAGGGCTACTGTGTACTGGGACTCATTCCTGGACCCCAGTGGTTCCTGGGGAAGAGGTGAGTTAAATGAGTAAGGAGTGAGCATATTATATTATACTGCCAAAGATCTCCAGAATCCTAGCTGCAGGAGTCCTAACAACCCCCACAGACACAAGCTGAAAGGGAAAGCAGTTTGGAGAGGTAGCAGGGACAGGACTTTAGCCTGTGCAAAGCCCAAAGGGTATGGCATGGGAATGGTTGCAGTGGAGCATGAGCTGGAATAGCCATCCCCAAAGGCTTGCCACACTCTTCTAGGTGGTTTTGGCCTTTGTTGATGGTTGGACCTGGATGGAGTTGGGCTCTCTTGCCTGTGAGATGAAGCCAGTCTGATCTGAACTCCCTTCTGTCTTCCAGGCTCTCATGGAGTCCCTGCCTGGCCACACCCACTTGTAGCCTCAGGTGCCCAATAAGGTGCTTCCTAGCAGCCAACAACAAGGCTACTTCACTGGCAGACTGCACATGACCATCATAGAACTCCATCAGAAGGAACCCTGTCAATGCACAACCACCCACCCATAGCCTCCCCCCACCATTTTGTTGTCATACACTTATCTGCAGCCCTTGTGCACTGCATTGCTGTCATGTGTGCAAGTAAAACACACCACCCCTCCACCACCAGCACACAAGCATGGCCCACCACTGCCATTGACACACATGTACTCCACTGCCACCCCATCTCCCTTCGGAACCACATGCCCACTGACACATGTGCACCCTGCCATGCCACTGCCACTACTGGCATGTGCATATGAGCTCAGACCCTCTGCCACTGCCCCAATGAAGCATATTAGCTTGCACTCCCCATTGGAGTGTTGTTGCCAGTGGACCAGGAATACCTCAACCCCTCCAGTTCAGCAGGTGCTTAACCTTGAGGGGCCAGGGAACAAACCCATAGGCTTGGTACCAGACCCCAGGGTTAGAATCCACAGCTCATGAGTGCCAAGCAAAGCCTTGGCCCCCTGAAATCTGCCAGAAACAAAGCCAGTCAATTCAACCTACCTTATACCACAGTCAAACCCTCAAGGTAATTAAATACTATAAAAGAAAAAAAAAAAACATCCAAAGAAAAGCAGTTTCAAAGACCAAATGACCATCAGCCCACTCAGATGAAAGAGAAACAGTTCAAAAACTCAGGGAACTTAAAAAGCCATAATGTCTTCTTATATCCAAACATCCACACTAGTTCCCCTGCAATGGTTCTTATCCAGGCTGAAATGGTCAAATGACAGACATAGAATTCAAAATCTGGATAGGAAAAAAGATCATTGAGATTCAGGAGAAAGTTGAAACCCAATCCAAGGAATCTAAGGAATCCAATACAATGATACAACAGCTGAAAGATTAAATAGCCATTTTGAAAAAGAACCAAACTGTTCTGATAGACTTGAAAAACTCACTACAAGAACTTCATAATACAATTGGAAGTATTAACAGCAGAGTACACCAAGCTGAGGAAAGAACCTCAGAGCTCGAAGAACAATTTTACAAATCAATTTAGTCTGATAATAAACAAAAAGGAATAAAAAATAATGAACAAAACCTCAAAGAAATATTGGATTATATAGGGACAACCTATGATTCATTGGTGTCCCTGAAAGAGAGGGGGAGAGAGCTGCCAATGTGCAAAACATGTTTGAGAATATTGTTCATGAATCTTTCCACAATCTCAATAGAGAGGATAACATTCAAATTCAGGAAATGCTGAAAACAGGTATGAGATAATATACAAGATGACCATCCCCAAAACATATAGTCATCCGATTCTCTGAGGTCAGTAAGTAAGAAAAAATATTAAAGTTAGTTAAAGAGAAGGGCAGGTCACTTACAAAAGGAACTCCATCAGGCTAATAGGAGACATTTCAGCAGAAACCCTACAAGCCAGAAGTGATTGGGGGCCTATATTCAGCATTCTTAAAGAAGAGAAATTCCAACCAAAAATTTTATATCCAGTCAAAGTAAGCTTCATAAGTGAAGGAGAATAAAACCCTTTCAGGCAAGTGAATGCTAAGGGAATTCATTACCATCAGACTGCCTTACCAGAGGCCCTTATGAGAGTGCCAAACATGGAAACAAAAGACAATTACAAGCCACCATAAAAACACACTTAACTACATAGATAACTGTCACTACAAAGCAACTACCCAATCAGGTCTTCATAACAACCAGCTAACAAAATAATTACAGGATAAAATCTGCACATATCAATATTAAAATTGAGCATAAATGAGCTACATATCCCCACAGAAAAGGCACAGAATGGCAAGTTTGATAAAGAAGCAAGACCCAACTATATGCTGTTTAGAAAACACCCATCTCATATGCAAGGACACCCATAAGTTCAAAGTAAAGGGATGGAGACAGATCTATAAAACAAACAAAGCACAAAGAGCAAGGGGTTGCTATTCTAATTTTAAACAAAACAAACTAAACCAATAACAATTTAAAAAAGGACAAATAGGCATTATATAATTATAAATAGTTCAATTCAACAACAAGATTTAACTATCTTAAATATATGTGCACCCAACACTAGAGGAGCCAGATTTATAAAATAAGTTCTTAGAGACCTACAAAGAGACGTACATAACTGCACAATAATAGTAGATGTCAACACCCCACTGACAGTGTCAGACAGATCATTGAGGCAGAAAATTCTCAAAGATGTTTAATACCTGAACTTAACACTTGACCAAATGAACCTAACAGTCACCTACAGAACACTCCACCTCCAACAGAGTATACATTCCTCTCATCTACACATAGGACATACTCTGAAATTGAACCCACGATTGGCCATAAAATGGTTATCGACAAACTCAAAAAAACTGAAGTCATACCAACCACACTGTGAGACCACGGTGCAATAAAAATAGAACTCAATTCTTAGAAGCTCTCTCAAAGCCATATGATTACATGGAAATTAAACAGCCTGCTCCTGAATTGCTTTTGGGTAAACAATAAAATTAAGGCAGATATCAAGGAATTCTTTGAAACTAATGACAACAAAGATACAGAATACCAGAAGCTCTGAGACACAGCTAAAGCAATGTTAAGAGTAAAGTTTTGCTGAATGCCAACATGGAAAAGTTAGACCTAGCATCACACCTAGAGGAAGGAGAAAAACAAGAGCAAACCAGCCTCAAAACTAGTAGAAAACAATAAATAACCAAAATTATAGCTGATCTGAATGAAATTGAGATGCAAAAAGGCATACAAAAGATGGATGAAACTAAAAGTTCTTTGAAAGAATAAATCAAATAAAATTAAAAGAATAAATAAATAATAAACAGACTAAAAACCCAAAAGTCAGTTCTTTGAATGAATGAAGAAAAAATAAATAAAATTGATAGACTGCTAGCTAGACTAAAAAAGAAAAAAAAAAAAAGAGAGAAGATCCAAATAAACACAATCAGAAATGACAAAGAGGACATTATTATCAATGCCACATAAAAATAAAAAATAAACCTCTCGAAGACTAGTATAAACACCTATGTGCAAACAAATTAGAAAATCTAGAAGAAATGAACAAATTCCTGGAAACATACAATGTCCCAAGATTGAACAAGGAAGAAATTGAAACCCAGAGTAGACCAACAACAAGTTCCAAAATTGAAGCAGTAACAAAAAGGCTACCAACCTGAAAAAGTCCTGTACCAGACAAATTCACAGCTGAATTCTACCAAACATATAAAGAAGAGCTGGTACCAATCCTACTGAAACTGTTCCAAAAAATTGAGGAGGGACGCTTCCCTAACTCATTATATGGGGCCAGTGTCATTCTGATACCAAAACCTGACGGAGACACAAGAAGGGAATATTTTAGACCAATATCCCTGATGAACGTAGATGCAAAAATCCTCAACAAAATCATAGCAAACCGAATCCAGCAGTACATCAAAAAGCTAATCCACCATGATCAAGTATCCCTGAGATGCAAGATTGCTTCAACATAGGCAAGTCAATAAATGTGATTCCTCACATAAACAAAGCTAAAAATAAAGACTATGTGATCATCTCAATAGATGGAGAAGACTTTCAAACCTTCAATAACCCTTCATGTTTTAAACCTTCAACAAACTAGGCATTGAAGGAACATACCTCAATATAATAAGAGCCATCTGTGACAAACCCACAGGCAACATAATACTGAATGAGAAGAAGCTGTAAACATTCCCCTTGAGAACCAGAACAAGACAAGGATGCTCACTCTAATCACTCCTATTCAACATAGTACTAGAAGTCCTAGCCAGAGCAATCAGGTGAAAGAAAGGAATAAAAGGCATCCAAATAACAGAGAACGTCAAACTCTATCTCTTCACTACATCTCTTCACAGATACATCTTCACAGATAATATAATTTTATTATACCTAGAAAACCCTGTAGTCTCTGCCCAAAAGCTTCTAGATCTGATAAACAACTTCAACAAAGCTTCAGGATACAAAATCAATGTACCAAAAGTCAATAGCATTTCTATCTACCAACAATGTCCAATCTAAATGCCAAATCAAGAATGCATATCCCATCGCAATAGCCACAAAATATAAAATGCTTAGGAATACAGCTAACCAGGGAGGTGAAAGATATCTACAATGAGAATTACAAAGCACTGCTGAAATAAATCAGAGATAACACAAACAGATGAAAAAATATTCCATGCTCATGGATAGGAAGAATCAATACTGTTAAAATGACCATACTACTCAGACCTATTATAGACTCAATGCTATTCCTTTAAAACTACCAATGACATTTTTTACAGAATTAGAAAAAAATTCTAAAATTTATATGGAACCGAAAAAGACCCTGAAAATCCAAATTCAAAGCAATCCTAAGCAAAAAGAATGAAGGCCTCACACAAACCAAAACAGCATGTTCCTGGTACAAAAACAGACACACAGATCAATGCAACAAAATAGAGACCCCGTAAATAAAGCCACACACTTAAAAACATCTGATCTTTGACAAAGTCATCAAAAAGCAATGGGTAAAGAACTCCTTATTCAATAAATGGTGCTGGGATAACTGGCTAGCCATATGCAGAAGATTGAAACTGGACCTCTTCCTTTCATTATAGACAAAAGTCAACTCAAGATAGACTAAATATTGAAATTTAAAATAGAAAACTATAAAAATTCTAGAAGAAAACCTAATAAATACCATTCTGGGCATAGGCTCTTGCAAATATTACGAAGATTCTAAATGCAATTGCAACAAAAACAAAAATTGACAAATGAGACTTAATTTAACTAAAGAGCTTCTGCAGACCAAGAGAAACTATCAAAAGAGTTAACCAACAACCTACAGAATGGGAGAAAATATTCACAAAATATGCATTTGACAAAGGTCTAATGTCCAGAATCTATAAGGAACTCAAACAAATTAACAGGCAAAAAAAAACCCTATTTTAAAAAGGTCTAAGGACATAAACAGACACCTCTTAAAAGAAGACACACACACATGGCTAACAAGCATATGAAAAAAATATTCAACACCACTAATCATTAGAAACATGCAAATCAAAACCACAGTGAGATACCATCTTATACCAGTAAGAATAACAATTATTAAAAATTTAAAAGTAACAGACGCTAGCAAGGTCACACAGAAAAGGGAATGCTTATACACTGTTGGTGGGAATGTAAATTAGTTCAGCTACTGTAAAAAGCAGTTTGGAGATTTCTCAAAGAACTTAAAAACAGAGCGACCATTTGACCCAGCAGTCCCATTACTGGGTATATATCCCACAGAATATAAATCATTCTACCAGAAAGACACATGCAGGCATATGTTTATTGCAGCACTATTCACAATAGCAAAGACATGGAATCAACCTAGATGCCCATCAATGGTGGACTAGATAAAGAAAATGTAGTACATATACTTTATGGAATACTATGCAGCCATAAAAAGAACAAAATTATATTCTTTGCAGCAAACTGGGTGGAGTTGGAGTGCACTGTCCTAAGCATATTAATACAGGAACAGAAAACCAAATAACCGCATGTTCTCCCTTAGAAGTGGTAGCTAAACATGAGTACACAGGGATGCGAAAAAGGGGATATTAGACACTGGGTCCTACCTTGGGATGGAAGGTGGGAGGAGGGTGAGGATTTTTTAAACTATTGGGTACTGTGCTTATTACCTGAGTAATGAAATAACCTGTACACCAAACTCCTGTGACGCAATTTACCTATATAACAAACCTGCACTTGTACTCCTGAACCTAAAAGTTGGGAAGAAAATAAAGAAAAAATTCTATCTAGCCAAAAAAAAAAAAAAAAATTTTAAGCAAAAAATAAAATTTCGTGCACATTTCTATTGTGCTTCTTAAAAATAGTGATTTGCAAATGTTCTTTACACAAGTTTTTTATTAATCATATGTAAGTATTCTTCCTCATTCTTTGGCTTGTATCTCTTTGTGGTATCTTCTGTGATTTAGTATAGTTGGATTTATCATTTTCCTTAGTATACAGACATTTTGGTCCTGTCTATGATAGCTTTTTATCTCCTAGTTAAGGATATTCTATATAATCTTCTAAAAGCCTTGTAGTTTGCCTTTTCCGTTTAGGTCTACATGTATTCATTGGTTTTTATGTATCGTATGATGTCTAATGCCATTTTCTCTATATAGAGGTCTTATTGTCCAGTATCACTTATTGAATACCTTTGTATATAATGAGTATGCATGTAATCAGGATCTGTTTCTAGTCCCTTTATTCTGTTGTGTCTAGCTCTGCACTGTCTTAATTACTGGGACTTTATAATAAACCTTGAAAATTGTAGGAAAAGCTCTTACACCTTGACTAAGCTTTTATAACCTTTTACATCTTCATATAAATTTGGATTTTGGTTAGGATTGCAATTAATCTTTAAAACAATTTGTAAAATGAAATACATTAAGAACACGCATCTAAGGTATCCTCCTCTCCTCTGACGAATTATTTTATGAAAAAAAGGCTTTCTATTGAATCTTATGCTTTAAAGATTCTCCATTAAAAAGATCCATCCATTTCAATCTTCATGTATTGCAGGTCTGTGTTTCTCAGACTCGTGATCTATGTAAGAAACAGATGAAATTTTATAAGGCTATTCTAATATTGGCACTATAACAATATTCATCATGTTTAGAATGAATTATTTTTATGTAATGAGGATTTTAGGGAAGTTTTTCTTGGTTATTGACTCTGTATGAAGAAACTGTGCCAAGTTCTGCAGAGTAAATTTAGTCCCTTGATTTTAGATAAATATATTTAAATATTACATGAAATTGAGAAGTGGTGCAAACTGATATTTTGAAGGCACAGCGCTTCTGAATTATGTAATATGGGAATTTATATCCTTCATTAATATGTTTTAGCATTTTGTTATAGACATAATGTGTTAATTATAGGTAATTTAGAAAGAACAGCATAGAGAAATAAAAAAGAACAATTAAAAAACCACCCAAATGACTTCACCCAAAATTAATATTTTTAAACATTACGATAAACCAAATTTCCTTCCTGAATTTATATACAGCCATATACCCCTATCTACTACATGTCCATATATCTTAAAATCAGTATAAAATAGTTATTTCAATAAATTGGCACCAAAGATCCTTTGATAGTTTTAAAACAAAGTATTTCATATTTTCAAAACAGGCATTTTTAATTCTGTATAATTTTCTTTGGAGCACAGGAAAAGATGAAAGACTATTCAATTTATTTTCTGAAGTTAGGAAAACCTTGAAGTCAAAATATGACAATCAGTGCGAGTAAAAAAAAGACAAAATTCATTTAAGAATTTAGAAGCAAAGTATGTAAAGGAAGTACCAGAGACTGAGGGAGCAAGATGGCCGAATAGGAACAGCTCCAGTCTCCTCCCTCCAACTCCAGCGCGAAGCGACACAAGAAGACCGGTGATTTCTGCATTTTCACTGAAGGTACTGGGGTCATCTCACTAGGGATGCCGGAACAATCGGTGCTGGCAGCTGCTGCAGCCTGACCAGCGAGAGCTGAAGCAGGGCGAGGCTCCCTCCCTGGAAGTGCAAGGTGGAAGGGGATCCGTTTTCCTAGCCAGGGAACTGAGACCACACAACACCTGGAAAATCGGGTAACTCCCACCCCAATACTACGCTGTAAGCATACAGGCGCACACCAGGAGAATATATCCCACACCTGGCCGGGAGGGTCCACAGCCCACTAAAGCCTCCCTCACTGGCTACACAGCAGTCTGCCGCGATCTATCCGCAAGGCAGCAGCGAGGCTGGGGAGGGGCGCCTGCATTGCTGAGCTTAAGTAGGTAAACAAAGCGCTGGGAAGCTCGAACTGGGTGGGCGCTCACAGCAGCTCAAGAGCCTGCCTGTCTCTGAGTCTCCACCTCTGGGGACAGCGCACAGCTGAAGACCAACAGAGGAAGTAGCGGGAGCCGTGGCAGACGCAACACTCTGTCTGACAACTTTGGCGGAGAGCGCAAGATCTCCCAACGCGGAGGTTGAGATCTGAGAACGGACAGACTGCCTGCTCAGGTGTTGTCCCTGACCCTGAGTAGCCTAGCGGGAGACATCCCACTAGGGGGGCAGTCTGGACACCCCATCACCTCACAGGAGTGGAGTAACCCCTGAGAGGAAACTTCCAAGGAAGAATCACGACAGGTACACTCGCTGTTCCGCAATATTCTATCTTCGGCCAACTCTGCTGCTTACCCAGGCCAAACAGGGTCTGGAGTGGACCTCAAGCAATCTCCAAAGACCAACAGACAGTCCTTCTGACTGTCAGAAGGAAAACTATCAAACAGGAAGGACATACTATACCAAAACCAACCCCATCAGTACGTCACCACCATCAAAGACCAGAGACAGATAAAACCACAAAGTGGGGGAAAAGCAGGGCAGAAAAGCTGGAATTCCAAAATAAGAGCGGCATCTCCCCCTGCAAAGAGTGGCAGCCCAATTGGCCAGCAACGATCAAAGCTGGTCGAGAATGACTTCACGAGAGGAGAGAGAAGGCTTCAGTCCATCAAACTTCTCAGAGCTAAAGGGAGGAATTACGTCCCAGCGAAGTAAACTAAAATCTTGGAAAAAAGAGTGGAAGAATTTGACAGCTAGACATTAATGCAGAGAAGATATAAACGAAATGCCAGAGATGAAACCATGAACGAGAAATACGTGACAAATGCACAAGCCTTCAGTAAACGGACTTGATCAAACTGGAGAAGAAGTAATCAGCGATTGAAGATCAAATGAATGAATGAAGTGAGGAGAACAAAAGAAAAAAGAAGAAAAAGAAATGGAACAAAGCCCTGCAAGAAGTATGGGATTACGTAAAAAGACCAAATCTACGTCTGATTGGGGTGCCTGAAAGTGAGGGGGAAATGGAACCAAGTTGGAAAACACTCTTCAGGATATCATCCAGGAGAACCTTCCCAACCTAGTGGCAGGCCAACATTCCAAATTCAGGAATACAGAGAATGCCACAAAGATACTCCTCCAGAAGAGCAACTCAAGAACATAATTGGCCAGATTCCCCAAAAGTTGAGAAGGAAAAATCTTAAGGGCAGCCAGGAGAAAGGTCGGGTTACCACAAGGGAAGCCCATCAGACTAACAGCAGATCCTCTCGCAGAAATCTACAAGCCAGAAGAGAGTGGGGGCCAATATTCAACAGTTCTTAAGGAAAAAGAATTTTAACCGCAAGAATTTCATATCCAGCAAACTAAGTTCTCAGTGAAGGAGAAATAAAATCCTTTAAGATAAGCAATGCTTAGAGATTTGTCACCAACCAGGGCCTGCCTTACCAAAGACACTGAAAGGAAGCCTAAAATGGAAAGGAACAACCGGTACCAGCATCGCAAAAACATGCAAAATGTAAAAGACATCGAGGCTAGGAAGAACTGCATCAACTAACGAGCAAATAACCAGTTAATATCATTAATGCAGGATCAAGTTACACATAACATATTAACCTTAAATGTTAATGGACTAAATGCTCACATTAAAGACACAGACTGGCAAACTGGTAAGAGTTCAATGACCGCATCAGTCTGCTGTATTCAGGAGACGCCATCTCACATGCAGAGACATACCATAGGCTCAAATAAAGGGATGGAGGAAGATCTACCAAGCAAATGGAAACAAAAAAAGCAGCGGGTTTGCAATCCTTGTCTCTGATAAAAAGACTTTAAACCATTCAAAGATCGAAAGAGACAAAGAGGCCATTACATAATGGTAAAGGGATCATTCAACAGGAAAGCTAACTCTCCTAAATAATATATGCCCCAATACAGGGAGCACCAGATTCATAAAGCAAGTCCTTTAGAGACTTACAAAGAGACTAGACTCCATACAATAATAATGGGAGACTTCAACACTCACTGTCAACATTAGACAGATCACGAGACAGAAAGTTAACAAAGGATATCCAGGAATTGAACTCAAAGCTCTGCAGCCAAGCGACTAATAGACATAACAGAACTCTCCACCCCCAAATAACAGAATATATATTCTTCTCAGCACCACGATCACACTTATTCCAAAATTGACCACATAATTGGAAGTAAAGCAATCTCAGCAAAATGTAAAAGAACAGAAATTAATAACAAACTGTCTCTCAGACCCGTTGCAATCAAACTAGAACTCAGGACTAAGAAATCAATCAAAACCGCTCAACTACAATGGAAACTGAACAACCTGCTCCTGAATGCACTACTGGGTACATAACGAAATGAAAGCAGAAATAAAGATGTTCTTTGAAAACCAATGAAGAACAAAGATACAACTACAAGAATCTCTGGGAACACATTTAAAGCAGTGTGTAGAGGGAAATTTATAGCACTAATGCCACAGAGAAAGCAGGAAAGATCTAAAATTGACCTCTAACATCACAATTAAAAGAACTAGAGAGGCAAGAGCAAACCTTCAAATGGCTAGCAGGAAGGCAGAAATAACTTAAGATCAGAGCCGAACTGAAGGGATAGAGACACAAAAAACCCTCCAAAAAAAGAAAATCAATGAATCCAGGAGTATTGGTTTTTTGAAAAGGATCAACAAATTGACGAAACCTGCTAGCAAGGCTAATAAAGAAGAAAAGAGAGAGGATCAAAATAGATGCAATAAAAAAATGATAAGGGGATATCACCACTGACCCCACAGAAATACAAACTACCATCAGAGAATACTAAGAACGCCTCTACGCAAATCAATAGAAAATTAGAAAAATGGATAATTTTTGACACTTTACACTCTCCCAAGGCTAACCAGAAAAGAAGTTGAATCCTGAATAGACCATAGCAGGCTCTGAAATTGAGGCACAATTAATAGCCTACCCACCAAAAAAAAGTCGCAGGACCAGATGGATTACACAGCTGAATTCTACCAGAGGTCAGGAGGAGCTGGTACCATTCTTCTGAAACTATTCCAATCAATAGAAAAAAAAAGAGGGAATCCTCCCTAACTCATTTTATGAGGAAGTACCAGAAAATACATTATAACATCATATTAAAAGACCAATCTACCGTAATCAAGTAGAACTTATCTTAATGATGAGAGGATGTTTTAAATTTAGGAAATTTATAAAAATATTTTGCAATATCACCAAGTCAAATAGGAAAACAAGAGAAACATTGGCTAATAGTGAATAAAATAATAAATCACAAATACTGGACAAATTATACAATTTCATCACTCAGCAACTGTCATTGTTATATATCTAAAACTTGAGACAAAACCAAGTATACTTAATACAAGAATGGAATCTGAATGAAATCTATAAAACATATGTAGGAATCAATAACTTTTCTATGTCCTAGGAAACAGTTTATGTGACCAAAATTTCATTTATAAAACTGTAAAATTATAAGACATATATAAATAATGTTAACAAGAAATGTGGATAATCCAGATAAAGACAATTAATTATTCAAGCCATCTTTTATGTCTGTTACTTAAACTCTGTAGGAAAACATACCATGTTCCTGAATAGTAAAGTTGAATATTGTAAAATGTTGATTGTTCTTCAGTTAGTTTTATTGGTTTAATTTAATGTGAAAAATAATCCTATTATGTTTTTGTGATATTTTTTGAAATTTATGTTACTTGACAAATAATAATAGTACATATTCATGGGGTACACAATATTTCAATACATACAATGTGCAGTAATCAGATTAGGGTAATGAGCACATCATTTATTTATTTGTGTTGAGAAACATTTATTTCTTTATTTTGAGAACATTCAGTATCTTCCTTCTAGCTATCGTAAACCTTATGTTATTGTTAACTATATTCAATCTATAGTGGTTTAGAACACTAGAACTTATTCCTCCTATTTAGCTGTCATTTTGTGTCCTTATCAAATCCCTATGTATTTTATCCTTTCCCCTTCCTTCCCAACCTGTAGTATCTTCTATTCTATTTTTCACTTCTGTATCAGCTTTTCTTTAAGTTTCTACCTATGAGTGAGAATATGTGTTTAGCTTTCTGTTGCTGGTATACTTTACTTAACAATAATGTCCTCTAGTTCCATCCATGATGTTATGAATGACAGAATTTCATTCATTTTTATATCTGAATAGTATTCCATTGTGTTTATATACATTTTCTTTATCAGTCTTTTCATGGACACCTAGATTGATTCCATATCTTGGCTATTGGGAACAGTTCAGCAGTAAACATGGGGCTGCAGGAATTCATTTGATATATTGATTACTTTTTGGGGGGTAAATACCCAGTAGTAGTGGGATTGCGTATGGTAGCTCTATTTTTGTTTTTTTTTGTTGTTGTTGTTTGTTTTTTTGTTTTCCAGAAATCTCCGTACTGTTTATCACAGTAGTTGTATAATTTGCATTCCCAACACTACTGTATTTGAGTTCACTATTCTCTGCATTCTGACTAGCATTTGTTATTTTTTTGTCTTTTTGGTAATAGCCATTTCCACAGGGATAAGATATCTCATTTTGATTTTCATTTCCCTGATGATTAGTAATGTTGAGCATTTTTATATGCCTGTTGGCTGTGTGTATGTCTTCTCTTGAGAAATGTCTATTCATGTCCTTTATCCACTTTTAATGGGATTATTGGTTTTTTATTGTTCAGTTGTTTGAGTTCCTTGTATATACTAAATATTAGTCCCTTGTCAAATGAATGATTTGCAAATATTTTCTCTCATTCAACAGATTGTGTCTTCACTCTGTCAACTGTTTACTGTGCAGAAGCTTTTTAGTGTAATATAGTCCTATTTGTCTCTTCTGTTTTTGTTGCCTATGTTTTTGAGGTCTTAGCCATAAAATATTTGCCTGGACGAATGTACTGATCTAGAGGTTTTGTAGCATCAGGTCTTATATTTAAGTCTTTAATTTATCTTGAGTTGATTTTTGTATATAGTGAGAGATGGGTACAGTTTCATTCCTCTGCATATGGATATCCAATTTTCCCAACAACACTATTGACGAGGATGTTCTTTCCCCAGTGTATGTTATTGGTGCCTTTATTTAAATTCAGTTGGCTGGAAGTATATGGATTTATTTCTGGGTTGTATATTCTGTTTCATTGAATCTGTGTTGCTGTTTTTATACCAATACCATGCTATTTCATTACTATGGCCTTGTAATAAATTTTGAAGTAAGGTAATGTGATGGCTCTAGTTTTGTTCTTTTTACTCAGCATTGCGTTGGCTATTCAGGCTACTTTTTGGTTTCATATAAATTTTAGAATTTTATTTCTGTGAAAAATGACATTCATATTTTGATAGAGATTGCATTAAATATGTAGATTGCTTTGGACATAGTTGTCATGTTAACTCTATTAAGTCTGTCAATCCTTGAGCGTAAGATGTCTTTCCAATTGTTTGTGGCCTTCTCAGTTTCTTTCATCAGTGTTGTGTAGTTTTCTTTGTAGAGTGAAATTTACTTATAGATATTTTAATTTTTTTGTAGATATTGTACATGGGATCGCCTTCTTTCTCTGCTGGTTCATTATTAGTGTATAGAAATGTTACTGATTTTTGCATGTTGATTTTGTATCCTGCAACTTTGCCGAGTTGATTTATCAGATGTAAGAGTATTTTGGAGTTTTTAGGTTTTTCTAGATACAAGATCATGTCATCTGCAAAAAAGGAACATTTAACTTTCTCTTTTCCAATTTGAGTGTCTTTTTTTCCCTCTCTCTCTCTCTCTCCCCCCTGTTTGATTTCTCTGGCTAGAACTTCCAGTACTGTGTGGAATAGGATTGGTGAAAGTGGGCATCCTTGTCTTGAGCCAGTACTTAAAGAGAAAGCTTTCAGCTTTTCCCAATCCAGTGGAATGTTAGCTGGGGGTTTATTGTATATGCCCTTTATTATGTTGAGGTATGTTCCTTCCATGCCTAGTTTGTTGAGAGTTTTTATCATAAAGGATGTTGAATTTTATTAATTGCTTTTTCTGTATCTATTGAGATTGTCATAGAGTTTTGTCCTTCATTCTGTTAATGTTATACATTATATTTATTGATGTCATTTGTAAATTTATTCATTTGGGTCTTCTATCTTTTTTCTTGGTGAATCTGTCTAGCAGTTTTATTAATGTGGTTTATCTTTTCAAAAAAGCAACCCTCATTTCATTTGTCCTTTATATGCTTATTCTCCATTTTCTTTAGTTCTGCTCTGATTTTATTATTGCTTATCATCTGCTAATTTTGGCTGTGGATTGCTCTTGCTTTTCTACTTCTTTCACGTGCATAATTAGATTATTTTAAATGTGTCTACCTTTTTAAGGTAGACACTTATTACTGTAAAATTCCCTCTTAGCAGTACTTTTGCTGTATTCCTTAGGTTTTGATATGTTGTGTTTTTATTTTTATTTGTTTCAAGAAAATTTTTTATTTCCTCTTTAATTTCTTCCTTCACCAAGTGGTCTTTCAGAAGCATGTTGCTTAATTTCCATGTATTTGTACAATTTTCCAAGTTCCTCTTGTCATTGAATTACTGTTTTATTCCATTGTGGTTTGAGAAAATACTTGATATTATTGAGATTTTAAAAAAATTTTGAGACTTGTCTGGTATACTAACATATGGTTAACCCTAGAGAATATTCTCTGTGCTGTTGAGAAGAATGTGTGTGCTGTAGCTGTTGGATAAAATATTCTGTACATATGTATTAGGTTTTTTTGGTCTAATGTGTAGTTTAAATCCAATGTTTATTTGTTAATTTTCTGTCTAGATGATCTATCTAATGCTGAGAGTGAGAGGTTGGAGTCTCCAACTATTATTGTATTGAAGTATTTTCTTTTAGGCCTAATAATATATGCTTCATATATCTGGGTACATATGTTTATAATCATTATATCCTCTTGCTGAATTGATCTTTTTATCATAATAAAATGATCTTCTTTTTCTCTTTTTTACAGCTTTTAACATAAATTCTGTTTCATCTGATATAAGCATAGCTGCTCTTGCTCACATTTGGTTTCTATTTGCGTGGGGTATCTTTTTCTATCCCTTTACATTCAGTCTACATGCGTCTTTAGAGGTGAGATGAGTTTCTTATAGCAAGCATATAGTTGGGTCAATTTTTATCCATTCAACCATTCCATATCTTTTAAGAGGAAAGTTTAATCTGTTTACATTTTAAGGTTATTGCTAATATGTGAGGGCTCATTCTTGTCATTTTATTAATTGATTTATGGTTGTTTAGTATATCCTTTGTTTCTTTCCCTCTTATTGTTTATCATTGTGGTTTGGTAGTTTTCTTTAACATTTGAGTTCTTTCTCTTCCTTCTTTGTGTGTTTTCTTTACCAGTGGGTTTTAACTTTCATGTATTTTCATAATGGCAGATATTGTCTTTTCACTTCCAGGTGTGGACTGCACTTTTTGTAAGACCCTTTTAGTGGTTTTGAATTCCATCAGATTTTGCTTGTCTGGTAAATACTTTATTTCTCCTTCATTTATGAAGGATAACTTTGCTGTGTATAGTACCTTGATTGACAGTATTTTTTAATTCTTATTTTAGCTGTATATATATATATATATACACACACACACATATACATATCCCAGTCTCTCCTGGCCTGAAAGATTTCTGCTGAGAAATCCACCATTAGTCTGATGGATGTTCCCTTATAGGTGACTAGATGCTTTTCTCTTGCTATTCTTAGAATTCTCTTTGCCTTTGACTTCTGACAATTTGACTGTAATGTGCTGTGAAGAGATTTTTGAATTTTCTGTCCCTTTCACTTTTCTTCACCTTCTGGGACACCTAAAATTTTATATCGGGTGACATTTTGAGTCCTGTATGTCACATAGGTTTTGTTCATTCTTTCTTATTCTTTGCTTTTTATGTTTGTCTGGAGGTGTTGTTTCAAAAGATATGACTTCAAGTTTTGAAATTTTTTCTTCTGCTTGATCCAGTCTATTGTTGAGGCTTTTCAATGTACGTTGTATTTTATTTTAAAATTCTCAAGTTCTACAATTTGTTTGGTTCTTTTTTATGATGTGTAACTTTGCTAAGTTTTTTATTCATATTGTGAATTGTTTTTATAATTTTTTGTGTGTTTTTTTATATTAAATCTCACTGAGCATCTTTAGTGTCATTATCTTGAATCCTTTTCTTTCCTGGAATTATAAAATTTATTTTTCTTTGGAATCTGTTTCTGGAGAATTATTGTGTTGCTTTGGAGGTGTCACATTTCTTTGTCTTTTCATGTTTCTTATGTCCTTATGTTGATATCTGCACATGTGGTATATCTTTTTCAATTTTTTATATTTGCCTTTGTAGGGGAGGATGTTTTTCTGAAGATATATTTATAGTGTTGGTTAAGTAAGGCACTTGATTCTGAGTATGTCCACAAATGCAGCCTCCATATCATTTATTTGACTGTATGCAGCATCAGTGATGTTGGTTAGGGTGCTGTGGTTAATGGAGGCTATGGTGAAGTTTTGCTGGGGACAGGGCACTAGATGGGCCTGTACTCATGCCCATTGGTGGCAGTAGTGGGCCAATTATGCCAATTTTTTGGCCCTAAAGTGTCATACACCGGCACCAGTGTTAGAGGGTCCACTCAGGCTAATTCTTGGGCCTCCAGGCAGCTCGTTCAGGCATTGGTAGTGACAGTGATGGGCCAGGCAGGTGGGCATGTTCTTGGACCCATGAGCAGTGGATGTGGAATGGATAATGGCAACACAGTGGGAGGGCAACCCTCTGGCTTCTGAGTAGTTCACTCTGGTGTTTACAGTGGCTGTGACAGGCTGGGAAAGCCAGTCCCCAGGCTCACAGGTAGCTCATGTGGGTGGGTGTCATCTGTACCAGTAGCAGCAGATTGGGTGAGCCCAACTTCAGGTACCCAGGAGGAGTGCTTCAGCCCAACAGTGGTGGACTGGGCTGGGCATTCCCCAGGTCTCTGGATGGCATGCTTGGGCTGTAGGTAGGTGGATCTGGGCCAGGTAGACCTGTCTTCAGGCCCCCCAGCATTGCATGCATGTCCTGGCCATGGTAGGTAGTGGCGGTGTAATCCCCAGGACCCCAGCAGAATGCTTGAGTAGCAGCAGTGGCAACTGCACTGCATTCTGCTATTGGTAAGGGTGGGGTTGCTTTCAGTGGCAGCAGTTGGCTGAGAAGCATGCAGTCTTTGCTGTTGCTTTGGCCTTAGCTGCAGCAGCCTGCAGTGGCAGCATCTGTTGGTAGGAGTTTGTCCTTGGGGCATGTAAAAATGTGCACTGACTTTGCTGCTGGGGAGCAACAAGGCCATTGTCAATGTTTTGTGCTCAGTTTTTATGGCAGCAGCCAGCTATGGCAGTATCTTGGGTGAGGATGTCAATAGAGATCCAGGGATGTGGAGATGCAGGGGTTGTTGGCCCCCCCAGGCAGGATGCAATCTGGTGTGGGCTGGGGTCTCAATATGGCACCTTGCTGTAGCTACTTAGAACTCAGAGAGTGTATGGGACCCAGTGTAAGTTCGCTCTCTGGAGCAGTCTGTTGCACGGTCTCTAGGTACCACCGTATGTTAGTCTCAGGACCTGTGAGGGCCCAGGGGCTTTCCTATGGCTAGGACTGTAGGGGTCTACAGTGAAAATGTAGACTACTTGGGATCTCTCACTTACCCCTTTTTCACATTGGGGAACCTCTCCAGCCTCCCAGCCAATCCTGGCTGAACAAGCTGCCTTGCTTCCCTCTCCTTCCTTGCGAAAGGTGTTTTATTGTCACTTCTCTGTAAAATTGCAGTGTTTTCTCTTAGATTATTAGAAGTGTGATTATCTATTCACTATTTTGGTTTTTCTTTGGAAAGATCAGTAACAGATTCCTTTAGTCAGTCATCTTGAACAACATTTTCTTCTTTCATATCACAAAGTTTGAATCAAAGCCTCTTTGCACTTAGAGACTAAATTTTTGTGAATCACTTTGGCCACAGACAGCAATATCAGCATCACAGAGGCTTGCTCCTTTTCCTATTTCCTCATCAGGAGTTTGGCCCTTTGGGGCCCTTTATGCTCAGTGGTACAAGTTCAAGAAAAACCAAATTAAACTAGAATTTCAAGTCCATTTTAGAATTTATTGAAGGCCTGGGACATTTTTGTTTGTTTTGTTTTGTTTTGTAATTGCATACCAATGCAGAACATTAAAAAGCCTTCCCTGGAAGCCTGATAGAAGATTTTGACAGATGATGTTTGGCACTGGAGTGACATCTATGAAAATTCCAGGATCCTGTTTGATGTAATAATTTCTACTGTCTTTAATTGTATCACTGTGTGTGTGACAGGGTTTACAGTATAAAATAACTTTTAATATCAATGTTTTATTCCAGCATAGTCTTTTGGAAGATAGTTTGGCAATATTAAAAATGCACATTTAAATATTAAATGCCCGAGATAGTACAAATGAGCGTAACGGACCTACTAATGAGTCAACAAGCTCCTCTTATGTACTAGGATGTTCTCACACGGGCAGGTAATCACAACCACGTCTCAACTCACTCCCTTGCTTGGTGGCTGCCAAAAATCTTTTGACATATGTCATAAGACACACCTGATTGCAGAAATTTGGACAAAACATGCATTTCAATTAGGGATTTTCAGAAATAGAGTGTATGCACACTTTATATTATTTTACAAAAGTGATGTTTTCATAAGACATGCTATTTCACTTAGGGGCAATTTATTGGGACTGTTTTTCAGTGCCATTAACTACTACTTTCAAACATAATTATTTAAGGAGAGAATAATATTCATTTGTAGTTATCACATTTTTAAAATGCTTTTATGGTTATATTAGTTGTTTATAATTCTATGCTATTGTAAATGACAGTGAAATGTAGCTAAATCTTTGTGAATACCCAGAACCATTTCTCCAGATAAATATGCAGAAACAGAGTTCTGGGGTCAAAAGATGTATATATATCTTTCTAAAGGATTTGAATGCAAAAGCTTAAGTGCTCTACAGAAAAACCATATGCTGTCCTTCAGTCCTCAGAATGCATCATACCACCTCCTGCCTCTGATTTTCATGGTGCTGTTGGTTTTGGTACAACTAATTCCTGGCACTATTGATTCCTCACAGAGAAAGGGCTTTCATGGGGAGACTGCCACATCCTCTATCTTTGCAAATTAAAGGCAGTGTGTGGCATTTGCCAGGATCTCCTCTGCTTACTTCTTGTATTACTATAGCCTCTTCTCCAGGAAGGAACTGTAAGAATTAACCAAAGGTCTGTTTCTTCCATCTGGCCCCATCTAGAAGCCATGACATGTGGGGAGCATTGATCTTCGGCTTTTAACTTCGAGATCATTTATCAATTGATCTCTTAATATCCTTTGGAAATTTGGGGGTTTTAGATAAGAATGTTTCAACAAAAGTTTTAACAAAAGTTTTGGTGGTTGTTGGCTCGCTTTATTAAAGTGTATGAATATAAGAAGTGACATGTCTATAATAATAAGGTTAAAAAGAAATAACTGGAGACCTAGAAAATCAGTATTTATCCTTTTCTAATAGCACCTCCTAGGTCTTCCTTGAGCCTTTGTAACTCATTTTTCCATGCACTGTCAGTGCCTAATCCTCAAGAACATACATGGAACACTGGCAGGAAAGTGTTCCTGAAAAGGAAATAAGTGTCCTGTACAAGGGCCAGTGAAGGAGACCAGATACACACTTATAGTGGATACCCCTCTCATAGATTCTCCCACAGAGCTGAACCTGGGTGGTAGTGGACCCTGAGGTGTGATATTTCCTGCTGCCTTTCCACCTTTATCTGAGGTAGGACATATGACCATCTGATGTTCCATAGATGCTGCCCTTATCTTGCCCTCAAATAGCAATTTTATAAAATGCCAAATCAAGCCCTGCTAATAAAGCAAGAGATGAAATCCTCCTAACATTATTATAGGGTTCTAGTCAGTTCCCAAAAGGAAATCACTGGTAACACCATCACAAATAAAACCCCAAATTTTGTTTTTTCAATTTTTAGATTTCAGAAAGGTCATATTTATTGTCAGCAGATGCATTAGAGCAAAGTTCTCTTACTCTCTTTGTCACATCTTTATCAAGTAGCACTGGATGAACATCAGCTTTCAGTTATGATGAATAAATTGAAGTTCTAGAGATCTGGTTTAGCACCTCAGTAAATAAGATGAATAAGTTCTAAAAATCTGGTTTGCAAGCTTGTTCCTATGGTTAACAATACTGTATTGTGCATTTAAAAATGTGTTAAGTAGAAAGACCTCACATTAAACATTCTTTTTTTTTTTTTTTTTGTAAAAAAGTAGTATTGGATGGTCTCATGGTATGATCACAGCTGCTTCTGCTTGCCTCAGTCAGTCTAGGCCAGCAGTTCTCCACCCAGGAGCATGTCTCCACCCAGGAGCACGTCCTGCAGAGATTTGTGAAAGTACTGAACCTCCGGCCCCACATCCAGAGATTCTGATTTAATTGCTATAAGCAGGTGTAATAAACTTAAAACTTAGTCGTGCTTAAAACTCAGTCACGGGAATTAAAAGAACCAAAAGGAGAATGGTGTAGACACACGGAAAACTAATTAGATGTTAAATAAAACAGATACTCAATTTTACACTCCCTTACCAAACCACATAGCAAACCCGTATTTGTGGAAATGTAAGCAATTTAATTTCATGCTTTGTGCCTTTCCCTCCTTTTCACCTTCCTCTTCCTCCCCTTCCTCTCTTTCTTCTTTTAATTCCTCCTCCCCTTCCTCGTTTTCTTCCTTTTTCTTCTTTCTCTTTTAATCTAATTGCCACAGATTAGATTAAACTTTGCCCCCTTTTGGAAACCTTCCTTATGTTCCCAAAATGATTAGGTGACCCTGCTTTTGTTCTTTCATATCACATTAACCGTAGGGCTCTTATAAATTTCTTCTCCCTGTGTGTGTACATGTTTATAATCGTCTTCATTCTAAGCAGAGTTTGAGTCTGTATGGTGTGCTTAATTATTCATTTACACTTTTATGTTTTTACCTGGACTCAGTTCTGACTGCCAAGGTCCCTGGATTATTAATCGTTGTATCCCCAGCACCTAACACTCCAATTATCTATAAATGCTACTGAATTAATTCAGAAGAAAAAAGTGACTGCTTTTGTTTGTTGTTTGTCTTTCAGTTAATACATAGTTTACATCCTGTTTCTTTTTCTTTTGAGGCTTCCTGGGATTTTAATTGACCTAGGCACATTAATTTCAAAAAAGAAAGAAAAATAACTATATAGCTTCAGTGTTCTAACCTTCAGCATTAAGTTAATGTGCTCTAACATTAACTTAGCAATTGCTATTGGGCTAACTGAAACAATCAGAAAGAAGGAAGAAAATGGTTATATATACTTGAGTTGAGAAACTTGCATTTATACTTAAAATATCAAGGAAGATATTTTCCCCCAGAAAGCATCCATTTATAGGAAATGTACACAGGATTGAAGTTCTTATCCCCAGCCCTTTTCCTGAATTAGAGGGCAAAATTATTCATCACCATTAAACTGTTTACATTAAAATATAGAACTGTGTTTAAGAGATGAACGTTTTTCTTCCTCATGTGGTTGTGAGAACACCAGATTGCCAGTCCATTCTTTTGACAGGTGTCTCTTGGAATGAGCCATTGAGAGGCCTGGCATGATTTGACGCCACTTTGACAGGACATTGTCTCTTATGCATGGTCGCTGAGCAAATTGGCTTAAGAATCCCTTAACAAATTCCAAGTCAGAGTGATTTGAGGCAGCACGTCAGTTTAGATTATTCTCTCCTACAGCCTCCAGAGAAAACATGGCTTCCCTGTCAGCTCTCTGTAGACATGCTTCATGGTTAGCTTCAAATTTTAAAAAGTGAAGGAAGTGAATTTACTTTATTAAATTTCAAAAAGCAAAAGGATTTTCATAAGCATTCTTCATGGGAGCATTAGGTTACTTGAATCTAAATTCAACCTCTTCTGTTCACTAGCTACTGAACGTAAACAATGTACTTGATTTATTTAAACCCATATTTCTTCATCTGAAAAATGAGGATGATAATAATATCTACCTCTTGGATCTACTGTGTAGAAGAAATGAGCTAATTCAAATAAAGTTCTTAGGATGTTGCCTGGTCCATAATTAGGGCTCAGTAATGTCAACTGTCATTATTCCAAAGCCTTCCTTACCTTGTGACAGTGGGGAATGATGACCTTTATAGTCATTTGAAGAATCATTTTGTATGTAAATCCATTACCACTTAGGCATAAAACATGATGCATCTACATCCTAGCACAGCCCCAGGCAATCTTAAGAGAATAAAAACAAATGTGCATTGAAATTCTTCCTACCTTGCCATTCTCAGCTTTATTATACATGTATAACATTTATAGAAGTATCACTTTTTATTACCAAAGTAAAATATATTTCTTACGAAAACTTGAAAAGCACAAAGAACCTTGAGTGTGCACATAACAATAATTCCATGATCCAGATATAAACGCAGATAACATGAAGGTATTTATGTTACCCTTCTAGTATTTTGCAAATGCATAAAATGTATACAAAGAAAACATAATTAAGATTATGTTGTTCTTATTTTGATTATTTAATATTACTTTGTAAAAATTTGTTAATATCTTTAAATATCCCTCTAAAACTCTAGCTACACAAGTTTATTTCAATAATCTATTGGCATTTATGTTATTTCTATATTTTTTTGGAAACTCATACTTTATTTTTAAAAACAGAATTATTTGGTCCTCAGAGATTAAGACTTCTAAAATTGAGAGATACATTAAGAAGTTGGAGTAGTCATTTATAACTTTAATTGTGTCTTTCTTAATTTCCATGAGTTTATTTTATTTTCATTAATAATACTTGGTCAATTGTCTCCTAAAAAGCAGATTATATCACTAATGTCTAAACACCAAGCTAAAACTTCCTGAATTTTTTAAATTAACTAATTCAAGAAATATCTATCACACAATGACAGTGTGGTAGGCATAGTTTTCAGAAGTGGAGATGCAATAATTGTCAGTGCAGATAAAGCCTTTGCCTTGTGCAACTTACATTCATTTTAGAAATAAGATTAAATTTTCATATATAAATCTAAATTTAGAAATAATAGGGAAAGATTGATCTGAAATTTCTATTAGTGACAAAAGATATTTTAAAAATATATAATGGCATAATTATTATATTTAATACATCATAAATAAAATTACATAATACATTATAAATTAAATAAAAATTACAAATTATAATTGATTTTCTTTCTCAGTAGACCCCCTCTTCCATCTGCAATTTCTTCAATGGTATATGTATGCTATTTTTTTTTCCAGAAAACTGATATATTCTGTTAACTGCTTCATGTCAGACCATACATAGCTTTTTTCATTTATGAACCATAGCTCTCTTTAGGAATTTTTTCTTTTCCAAATTTCCATTTGTGTTTGTTTATTTGTTTTTTAATTTTAAGTTCAAGGATATATGTGCAGGATGTGCAGGTTTGTTATATAGGTAAATGTGTGCCATGGTGGTTTGCTGCACAGATTATTCCATCACGTAGGTATTAAGCCCAGCATTCATTAGCTATTCTTCCTGATGCTCTCCCTCTTCCCCTGCTCACTCTCTGACAGGCCTCAGTGTGTGTTTTTCCACCCCATGTGTCCGTGTGTTCTCATCATTCAGCTCCCACTTATACGTGAGATCTGGTGTATGGTATTTGGTTTTCTGTTCCTGTGTCACTTTGCTGAAGACAATAGCCTCCAGCTCCATCTATGTCCCTGCAAAGGACATGATCTTTTTCCTTTTTATGGCTGCATAGTAATCCATGTTATATATGTACTACATTTTCTTTATCCAGTCTATCATTGATGGGCATTTAATTGATTCTGTGTCTTTGCTATTGTGAATAATGCTGCAATGAACATACACACATGCATGTATCTTTATGATAGAATAATTTATATTCCTTTGGGTATATGCCCAGTAATGGGATTGCTGGGTCAAATGATATTTTTGCCTCTAGGTCTTTGAGTAATTGCCACTCTGTCTTGTACAATGGTTGAACTAACTTACCAACAGGGTAAAAGCGTTCCTTTTTCTCCACAACCTCGTCAGCATCTGTTATTTTTTGACTCCGTTCTGACTGGTATGAGATGGTATCTCATTGTGGTTTTGATTTGCTTTTCTCTAATGATGAGTAAGGTTGAGTTTGTTTTTTTTTTCATATGTTTGTTGGCCCCATGTTTGTCTTTTGAAAAGTGTCTCTTTATGTGGTTTGCCCATTTTAATGGGGTTGTTTTTTTCTTGTAAATTTGTTTAAGTTCCTTGTAGATGCTGGATATTAGACCTTTGTCATATGGATAGATTGTAAAAATTTTCTCCCATTCTTTAGGTTGTCTGTTCTTGCTGATGATACTTTCTTTTGCTGTGCAGAAAGCTCTTTAGTTTAATTAGATCCCATTTGTCAATTTTTGCTTTTGTTGCAGTTGCTTTTGGCATCTTCATCATGAAATCTTTGCCTGTGCCTGTGTCCTGAATGGTATTGCCTAGATTGTCTAGTAGAGTTTTATAGTTTTTGATTTTACATTTAAGTCTTTAATCCATCTTGAGTTGATTTTTGTATATGGTGTAACAATGGGGTCCAGTTTCAATTTTCTGCATATGGCTAGCCAGTTTTTAGCACCATTTATTAAATAGGGAATCCTTTCCCCGTTGCTTTTTTTGATCAAGTTTGTCAGAGTTCCAATGGTCATAGGTGTGTGGTGTTATTTCTGGGTTCTCTGTTCTGCACCATTGGTCTGTATGTGTCTGTTCTTGTGCCAGTACCATGCTGTTTTGGTTACTGTAGCCCTGTAGTATAGCATGATGCCTCTAGCTGTGTTCTTTTTGCTTAGGATTTTCTCAGGTATTTGTGCTCTTTTTTGGTTCCATATGAATTAAAAAATTTTTTTTTCTAGTTCTGTGAAGAATATCAATGGTAGCTCAATGGGAATAACATTGAATATATAAATTGCTTTGGGCAGTATGTCCATTTTCAACAATATTCATTCTTCTTATCCATGAGCATTGAATGTTTCTTCATTTTTCTGTCATGGCTGATTTGTTTGAGCAATGGTTGTAGTCCTCCTTGAAGAGGTCCTTCATTTCCCTTGTTAGCTGTATTCCTAGGTAATTTATTCTTTTTGTGGCAATTATGAGTGGGAGTTCATTCATGATTTGACTTTTGGCTTGCCTGTTGTTGGTGTATAGGAATGCTAGTAATATTTGCACATGATTTTGTATCCTGAGACTTTGCTGAAGTTGCTTATCAGCTTAAGAAGCTTTTGGGCTGAGATGATGGGGTTTTCTAGATGTAGAATCATGTCATCTGCAAAAAAAGATAGTTTGACTTCTTCTCTTCCTATTTAAATACGCTTTCTTTCTTTCTCTTGGCCAATTGCCCTGGCCAGAACTTCCAATACTATGTTGAATGGGAATGGTGAGAGTGGTATCATTGTCTTCTACCAGTTTTCAAGGGGAATGCTTCCAGCTTTTTCCTATTCAATATGATATTGGCTGTTGGTTTGTCACATATGGCTCTTACTATTTTGAGATATTTCCTTCAATACCTAGTTTATTGAGAGTTTTTAATGTGAAGGGATGTTCAATTTTATCAAAGGCCTTTTCTGAATCTATTGAGATAATCATGTGGTTTGTGTCTGTAGTTTTAATCTATTCTGAATTATCACTAAACATGCTTTCACACACATCTTTACAAAATAAATGAAATTAATGATCCTGAGAATAGTATGAGATTTTCATAAATACAAGCAAATATCTCTAAGTATTTTTAATAGTTTATACTCAGAGCAGCAGAACATAAGAATATCTTTCTCACCTCTGCTAGCATTGAATATTAACATGTAAACGTTTTGTGTGTCCTTACATATTAAAAAGATAAAAATTTATTTCCTGCTCTGATTTGCATTTTAAGAAATCTAGTTTCAGTGGATACTTTGTGTCTGCAATTTTGACTTAAAATATATATTGAGTGCCTATTTGTTGCAAAATGTATTGCCAACAAGATATGCCATTTATTTATTCATTTACTTACTTATTCAGGTCTTGCTATTAAACATTATTTGTATTTTTCTTGTTGTGGTTTCCAGTTTTATGTTGCACTTTTTAATTAAAATATTTGTCTTTTCCTTGAATGCTTTGTAAAAATCCCTATTACAGAATACCAACTCTTTGTCCCTCATACAGGCTAGCCTGCCATTATGTTTCTTGTTTTGTGTGTTTTTCAGTAATATTTATATGTTAATATTTTGTTTTTTAAATTGCATGTTTTAGAAAGTTAAACAATGCAGAAAGCTAAATAGCACAAAAGAAATTCCCTGAAATCTCTTTTATGTCTAGAAATTTCCACTATTTTTTTTTTAATTTTAACTTTTAAATTTTATTTTTTATTTTTTGTAGAGTTGGGGTCTTAATATATTGCCCAGGCTGTTGCTGACCTCAAGGAGCTCCTGGCCCCAAGTGATCCTACTGCCTTTCCTCCCAAAGTGCTGGAATTATGGGCATGATCCACCATGTGCAGCCTAGAAGTCTTTTTACAAATATGTTTTATACATATTTACCTATGTAACACATAGGTAGATTTAAATTTAGATTACATTTTGCACTTAAGTACTAGACACTGATACTCTTTTTTATTGATAACTTTTCCCATTCTTGAGAACTTATTTTAAATCATCATTCCATTACCTGAGATGCAACGTTTAGTAATTTCTATATGAAGCATAGAATTGTGTATTTAACATTATATTGCTATTGTTTTCATATATAAATGACCCATGTTGTTTACATACATAAGATCATGTCATTTTTCAATATTTTATAATAACATGTTTTGTGAGTCTCTCCATTTCAAGAAACATAGATCTTCATCTTTCTTTATAATGACTGCATTGTAATATAGACATATGTCATACTTTGCTTAGTTAATTCTTTAATAATGAATTTTAGGCCATTTCTAATTTTTCACTACAATAAGCAACACTACCATAAACTTCCCAGCACATTTATTATTTTTTGTACTGACCTGATTGCTTCACTGTTGAGCATATAATTAAAGCAATCCATAGAGACTTTGATCGAGATTGAAATTGATAACTTCACTGGGAATTAAAATTTTGAGGTTAAAGACTTTTTATTTGAATACAAGCATAATGTCACATTTTAAAAGTCTGTCAGTAAATTTTATACAGTTTTCTCTTCATAGCCCCAAAGTATCATGGAGATGATTTTCCTTTTAATCTTTCTGAGCCAATTTTAAAGTTGTGTACATTTTATAATGTTATATTAATGAAGAATATTAATGTACTAATAAATGAAGAAATTATTACATGTATTATTACATTAACATAAGTAATAATAGTAGCTAGTACTGTTATATTATCATTTTCAACATTGGAATTATATTTTCTAATTACTAACCAAAAAAAATCAGTGCATTTACTCTGACCTGCATCAACTGAATTCAGAAAGTCACTTCTTCACATCTTTATTCTCTCAGCTATTGTTTTATTGAGAGATATACAGTCTCAGATTTTTTATTTGTTTTGTTTTAATATTTGTTATGTGAGTATACTCTTTTCAGGACTTACGGCATTTGAATTTTTAGTTGTAATTATATTTAAAATTAGATTACATTTTGCACTTAAGTACCAGTTACTGATACTCTTTTTTATTGATAACTTTTCCCATTCTTGAGAACTTACTTTAAAACATCATTCCATTGCCTGAGATGCAACATTTAGTAGTTTGTATATGAAGCATAGAATTGTGTATTTAACATTATATTGCTGTTGTTTTCATATATAAATGACAATTTGACTGGGTAAAGCACTTTCTAGCCACAGACCTTTTTTATTCTCAAAACTCTATAGATACATTTTTCACTCCTTCCTTTTTTTTAAATTATACTTTAAGTTCTAGGGTACATATATACAATATGCAGGTTTGTTACATAGGTATACATGTGCCATGTTGGTTTGCTGCACCCATCAACTTGTCCTTTACACTAGGTATTTCCTTATTTTTAATGATGCAAATTGACTGAGAATGGTCTAGTATTTCTTCTTTTAATAAAACTGCTTTTTGCAGTATAGAGGGAGGACAGGGGACTCAGTGCTTCTGAATGCTCATAAGTTGGGTTTTTAAAATAAAATAATAATTATTATTAATTATTAATAAATCATCATAATTATATAACTAACATGTAATCAATAATGATAATGTTTTATAATTAACAATTATTGGCTGTAATTATCATATAATTGATTCGATTAATTATAATTATTGTTGTTTAACATACATATGTATGAGCCCTGCTTATTTAATTTTTCTGGGACTACTGCAAGCCATTTTAACTTTGCAAATTTATCTTCACATCAGAAAACCTTTCTTCCAGTACATCTTACATCATTTTCTTGTTTTCCTTTTGCTATCTCTTCATGACTCCTAATGTTGGATGTATTGATGCCCTTTGCCATCTATACATATAATCTCTTCTCATATTATTTTTACGTCTCTCAAATTTATATTCCACATCATTTCTGAAATTTTATTTGGCATAAGTTTTTCTTTATTCATGTGTATGTTATTTAAAATTCTAAGTTTCGGTTATAATTAGTTCACCTTCCTTAACTACAGTCATCTTTTTATTTTATTGTCATTGGTATGAATTCTTTTCACTCTTTTCGTTAGAGTTAATATTATATTCAGTTGTACAGTTTTATTGATTGGACAGAACAGGACCTATTCATTCTAGATTTTTAGTTTTGTTTAGTTTTGCTGGGTGGTTGGTTGACTTGTGTAAAACTTTTCCAGAAGATCATATATGCATACTGAAGCTTCCCCCTTTTTCATTATAGTAATTTTTGAGAGACAATAAACTCCATGCTGTACATTCCTTCCACTCATTCTTGCACAAAAACTCTAGGCAGGCATTGCATTCATGGGAAAGCTATGTGGGTGGATTCTCTTCAGTCATGCTCACTCTCCTCCTAAATGCTGCCAGGATCTTCTTGAAGCTTATGTGTGAGAGTTTGCCACTATAGCACAAAGTAGCCACATGATGGATTTAGCACCCTATAGGAAGTGGGGTGTGTGTAGAGGGACAATGAAATAACTTGTTTTTTTATGCTTTCTCCTCTGCATATGATAAAGCTGTAGCCAAGAGGAAGTTTTCCCATCTCGTTTCCCCTGGTACAGTTTCAGCTAAGGGAACAGCTTCAAGCTAAGCTCCCCCTTCCCCCTGACTCTATTTCCTTTTGCTATGCTGAACTTCAGATGCCTACATGCATTTTCTTTTCTTTAATTTTAATTTTATGGGTACATAGTAGGTATATACATGGGATAAATGAGATTTTTAAAGCAGGCATATAACACATCAAGGTAAATGGGGTATCCATCATTTTTAAATAACTAAAATAGTATATTTGGAATGTTTGTAACACAAAGAAATGATAAGTGCTTGAGGTAATGGATACTCTGTTTACCCTGATGTGATTATTACCTGCATTTTCTTCAAGTGGTATTTCCTAACCCTGAGAGAACAAATATAGATGCTTCGGAACAGTCAAAGAACTTTTCAGTAGAAGTGTTCCAGTAGCTCATTTGACTCACAAATCACCTTGGTCCTTAGCCTTCACTCTGAAAAATGGAAAATGTTAATATGTGTTTGCTTAATTTCTTCTGCTTAGATCTGTGGCATTATCCAACATGCTTTCAAAGAAAATAAATGTACTGAAATCATCTGTCATCCTTATATTTAATAAAGTAATGCATTGTGAACAGTGGAAGCCTTGTTTCAGAATTTCTCTTAGAAATGGATATGTACTCTTTTGTAATAACATGGAGCCCATGGTCAGATGAGGAAGTATCAGGCTGGAGGCAGAATGCTTTATTTGAACCCAGAGGCGAATTTACAACAGGTATTTTGGTAGGTGTTAAATAGAAAAGCTTCAACATGATGGCTGTCTGCTGTCACGTAACAGAGTCTAGTAGGAAATATAGATAAATAACTTATTAATTAAAGTTCTATGTGATAAATGGTAAGGTAGGGAAAGTTTATTCAGTTATACTATTTAAAAGTTCCTGCTGTCTAAGGTTCAACATAGGTAGTGATGGATATCTTAATTAATTTGATTATGGTAATCATTTAACAATTTATATGTATATAACATCACTACATTGTATACCTTGAATATATACAATCTTGTAAAAGTTTTCTTTACATTTTAACATAAGTAAATATTTTTTAAATGTAGGAAAAGTTTATAGTGCAATGACAACATAGCATGGAAGTGTTAGAGAACACAGTGTTCTATGTGTTGAAGTGTAAGAGAACATAGAGAAGTTTATAGTGCATAGAGAATATATCATGTAATTCAGATTTGTGACATCAAAAGCAGTTTCACAATTTCAGACCTGATGAGTCAAAGGTAGTCAAGTTGAGCAGAGTAAGGGTGTTTTAGGATGTGACAAACAGGCCTTGCAAGGTCTTACCACAGGGTTCTGAGATTCTTTTGTAGTAATTATCCCTTCATATGCAAATGTTGGACATAATAAAGAGCATATTCTTATGAGTCTTGGGCCATTCCATCACAAGAGAAAATGTATAAAGCTCTTACATTTTTATTACTTTTTTCTTTTCTGGAACTTCCATTAAATTCTTTTTTTATGTGATTCAGGTATCTAATGAAATACTAAACTGTGTCATATAATTTCTTAGACATGCTAATTATGGTTATTTTAAAATCAATCAAAGTCTTCTGTGGATATGTTTCTATTTTCTCTTGGTTTTTTGCCAGTTGTTCTTTTCTCCTGGCATGCCAGGTAATTTTCCAGTAAATGCTGAGCACTATAAATTTCAGAAAATTACAGAGATAATTTAAGCTCTGGGTAAGATCATCTTTGCTAGAGAAGATGTGTTTTGTTTCTGGCAGGCAATTAGCTAGTGGCAGGTAATCTTAATCCAGTCTGGGATTGAGCTGATTTAAAGCTTCGTTTCATTCTTGATGGGTGCTAGTCTATTTCCAGTTTATCCACATTCCTATGGATTCCCCTTTGTTTGCCCCAACTGAAAGCCTGTACTGTTTTCTATGGTTTCTTCTAGTTGGCCTTCCCAAAACTCCAATATTTGCTTTCTCTGCTCTGTGAGATTGCCAGCAGTTACTGCTCAGTGTCTTAGTATCTAGATTACCACTTATAAATTGGCATATATTATAAAGGGAAAAATGTAGGTGAATATCAAGTTTGACTTAACACATGATTTAAGCACTTTCAAACATGCAGATTTTAATATTCTCCATCCAACTTTTCTAGTGGGTTTTAGTAGTAGTGTTATTGGTGAAGGAAAAGTCACAGTCTCTTCCCCTTATGGTTTTTCAATTAACATTGATTCAATTAAGTATTAACTTATTGTCCTTTTTATATGGGGCATTACACAGTGGAAGTCCAGGATCCCCTCATTCTGTTTCCTTGAACCATTGGTTTGGATTCTACTATGTCCTCATCCCCATATTCCTGGTTAACACTATGAGATATAATGCCAAAGTGTGAATAAATGGAGATATCCCAGCTCTAGAAAAGGCAGGAACGTAGCCAATGGTACCTCCCTTCAGCAGTCTTCAAGATCACCATTTCCATTTCCCTAATCTGCCCTACTGTCTACCTTGCTCTTTTTTTTCTTGAGACAAAGTCTCACTTTGTCACCCAGGCTTGAGTGCAGTGGCCTGATCTCAGCTCACTGCAACTTCCACCTGCTGGGTGTAGCGATTCTCTGTCTCAGCCTCCTGAGTAGCTTGGATTACAGGTGTCCGCCATCACGCCAGGTTAATTTTTGTATTTTTAGTAGAGATGGGGTTCTACCATGTTGGTCAGGCTGATCTTGAACTCCTGACCTCGAGTGATCCACCTGCCTTGGCCTCCCAAAGTGCTGGGATTACAGGTGTGAGCCACCATGCCTAGCCTACCTTGCTCTTTTAAAGCAATGACTCTGCATCCAAAAATGAAGCATGGGAGGGTTTTTTTCTACTTTATCAATGTCTTTATTAAGTTGCACTAGGTTTTGAATCGTTTTCCCTTTATACCACACATCTGTTCTCTCTGTTATATACAAATCCTTGAATTGTTCATTCATATGTGTGGAACCTTGAAAAGGGATATTGCTGGTATAATATTGACCTGGTCAGGAGTGTTGGGATGAGTGTTTTGGGACAGTCTCCAGACTCTAAATGTGTGTTGATTTACAGCAGATTATCAGGATATCAGGGTCATGGGATACTAGCACCAAAACCAAGAACTACAAGGAGCTTCCCCTGTCAGGCATAAGTTATTCACTATTGAAAGTCAGGAAATATTTTAGATTACAAGGAAATTATTCTTAATATTTTTTGGCAAGGATTCCTTTGAAAATCTGAGGATATATGTGACTCCTTTCACAAATAAAATATGCATATTCAGTATTTCATACTCTAAATCAAGAAGTAGAATTCTTGATCTGAGACATTTAAAGGGCCATGATTCCCAGGACAAGGCTGTGGCGGACTTTGAATTGCCACCTCATAACTTTATTTTTGAAAATTAGAGCACAAGAGCCAGGGAGAAATCCCCAGAGGCAGCATGGTCTGGTGGATCGAGCACTGGCCTTGGAGTCAAACAGGCAAGTGTTTCATTTCTAGAACAGTAAGTTTTCAGTTGCATGCCTTACCTTAATTATTTTACAAATGGGAAAACTAGACTCAAAGAATTTAAGTAATGTGTCAGAGTTTGTGAAGAGTAAATTATGAACCCATATCTGTCAGGCTCCAAATTCATTTTCTTTCTAGTATGTTGTATTGATCAGCAAAACAGGAAAGCTAAAAATGACATTTTTTTCTTATTAGCTCTAAACCCATAAGTCTGCCATTTGCAAGCTCTTGGCAGATGGAGAACATTGAGGCCAGGGGAAGCATTTAGAAGACTGCTTGATATTCAAGTAGAGTGAGTCCCGGACTCTGGCGTAAGAAGCACCAGAAGTTTGGAGCAAGTAATTCTTAAGCAGAACAAAGAACATTAGGCTTACATTAAGTAGTACTTGATGAGAATAAGTATTGTGATGTTATTTTTTCAAATTTTTCTGTAGTAATACCGGTTGAGTATCCCTTATTTGAAATTTTTGGGACTAGAAGTGTTTTGAACTTTGGATTTTTTTTTTTTTTTTTCCAGATTTGAGGATATCTGCATTATATTCAGCAGCCCTAATCTGAAAACCCAAAATCGAAAATGCTCAAAACTCTGAAACCTTCTGAGATGATGCTCAAAGAAAATTTCAGATTTTGGATTTTCTGATTAGGGATACTCAACCTATTCAAATCACTTTATTTTATATTCAATTAATGTTGACACAAAGCTGTTACATCAATGCAGTCTGCTTTTAAAAAGTTATCTTAAAATGATTTAATAAAAAATAGGCAAGTGTATTTCTTATGTATAGACTACTACTTTAAAATGACCAAAGAAAAAATAGGTTTCTGTGTTTCTGAAGAATAATTGCTGGATTTATAATAGCTGAGCTTAGCTCCTAGCTCTCTCACTTATTAGTTAGATGACCTTAGGAATGTAACTGAACTGTGCTTCAACTTCCTTACATATCAAATAGAGATGATAATATTTCCCACACATAATACTTATTTGGCAATTAGGTGAAATAATGTAGAAGGATAACTGATGAATCAGAACATGAGAATTATGCTAGAGGTTTCAACATATAAAATAGAGGTTGATGCAGAATGTCAACTTGGAGCCCATTTTCTATGTCTTTGTGAAACAGCTTTTCTATCTTGATGTGCACAGTTCTGGACAGAGGGTATGCCAATTTGCATTTGGAGCACAGGGTCCTCCTGGAAGAGAAGAAACTGAGATACTAATATTAAAGTTAGGAAAAATGTATTGAGGCAGGACAGGGTGATGCTAACCAATGCTAAGCAGCAGGTAAGGGCAACAGAGTCCCTGAACTAAAATTATTCTTGGTATCAGAAATACTGTCATTGTAGACTGGCTTAGCACTAAATCTGAGAAGAGGCAGGAGTATCGGAAATATAGAGGAAAAAGAGAGCCCACCCAACCCAGCTTTCTCGCAACAGGCTTCATTTTGAGGAGGTGACCGTGTGAGTAATATATGAGCATTATCCTCCAGAGATCCAGCCAACTTGGCGTGGAATCTTCTCTGCTATGCAGTGGACCATCCTGTCTCTGGGAGTTCCTGCAGCAGAGCAGGAACATGTACTAGCACTTGTGGAGAGGAAGAGTGGGAGCTCAGGTTCAAGCATATGGCCTTTACTATGACCCTGATCCTTGGGGACAATGCTTCCTTGCTTCCTCTTGGTAGGAGGAGCTCTGCCACAGAGATAATTAAGCAGGCAACACTTCTCCATTGCAGAGAAAAGTTCCTTTCTGAGACCTCAGAAGATGATTTATAGATGAATAGCCTTTAAGGAAACACAGGTAGCTTCAATCACAACAACAATCAATTGCAGCAGGAACATTTATTGAGCACAGCATGCTGTGTTCATATTATCTTATTTAATCTTTAAAACAACCTTATGAAACTGGCACTATCATTCCCATTTTACATATAAGAACACTGAGACTCAGCAAGGTTAAAAAATGTGCCTGGCTAATAAACAGTGGATCCCAGATCAGAAATCGGGTCTGTCTGATTCTAAGCCGCCGTACACTTAACTCATATTCTACTTCCTTGAGATCACTTCTGGACACAGTTTTTGACTTTCTGACAGACCAGAATTTGCACTGCAGCTATTCTTGTGGAATATTTCTGCAAGAAAAAACTATTTGCAACTGGCTACTGCAGAACTCACATCCCTGGAGGCTTCAGCTTCAAATTATATTCCAGGTTTTCAAAGTCTATTAGGTTTAAAAACAGCCTGGGCTTTGTCTCCCATCTATGTTTAGGATAGCATACATTAACTGAATATTCTAACACATTTGCAAATGCAGTCACCCAGGCGGTATATTACTGGAGGAGCATACCCAGACAGCTATGCAAATGAAAAATATATCTACTTTTAAATGACCAGTAGACCTCTAATGACTTACTGTCAAATAAGCACTGTTGGTGTGTGGGCTTCTCTAAAAGGATCCCAGCACTCTAAATTTGTGAAACTAAACTTGATGTCTCCAGTGGTAATATGAGGGTAGTATGGTGATTACAATTAGTTTAGATTTATTTAACTGCATAGGCACTCAACTTATGAATTTTTCCTCATGCTAAAGAGCAAAATGTGATGCTTCTTACAATGTCATTTTGATTCAACTTGGTTTAACCCTGTCTTTTCAAGCCTAGCCTTCCCCTTTTCATCAGGGGTATATGCTAATAAGTGCAGGCAAACTGTCTAAATATTTGTAGCAAACTCTGGAAGCAACTATATTTTTAGCAAGTATGAATTCCACAACATCAAGTGAAAGGATGCTGTCTCAATGATCTATACTGCAAAAGGCTAAGAGACATATCATTTTATTTTAAACACAAGACTAGTAATTTTACTTTATTTGAACTTTACTTAAATTCCTGGAAGGTGATACTATTTCAATTTTGTAGTTAAGAAGACTATTAAAAATTTTTGCTGACACTGAAAGAAAGTTATTTGCTATTTAAGATATTTGAGCGTAAGTAATGTGACATCTAAGCTGAGCATATGCAAAAAGGAAACATTTGCAGAAGCAAGAATGAGCGTAGTACTCTGTACTTACCTGTATTCACCTGTATTCAGGAAGGTAACATAACAGAAAGGTGAGAAGGCTGCTCTAGTCACCTTAATGGTATGTAACAGGCTACCTTCTCTATATATGAAAACTTTTGCACCATGGATATGTTTGAATGCAACCATTTTTAACACAGCAGTCATTCCGACTCCATAGGATTCATATGAGCAAACCTAACAGTAGCAGCTTGGCGAGTCTGAAAAAAAATGAAGTAGGTCCATTGAGATGAAAACTAACTTGAGTATAAACCTCTATGAGTAAAATGAAAACAAAAACAATTCTGAGATGAGTAGAACAAGAGGGCAAGGCATTAAAGATTTCAGAAATCTCACGCAATTATCCCAGGGAATTTAGTATTCTTGCTTTCTTGGGATATAAATAATTATATTTTATGTTGAGAGAGAAGATCGTCTTAATTAGTGCTATTTATCATCGATGGGAACATTTGTAATTCCATGGTATCTATGAGAGGCTAAGGTCTCCTTGTAAATTATTATCATTGTCATTATTAAACGTGTTCCTATGTAACCTAAAGAAGCAGAAAGTTTTACTGAGAAAATTGGACAGCACTTTCCTATGTGAGTCAACCATTTGTCCTTCAACTTAGAACAGAATTTCTCAGGGAAAAGACATGGGACTTGCCTATTTTATGTAAATCTCCAGGGTAGATACACTACCCTACATAAAAGGTATGATGGAATCTTTTATTTATACCTCTACCTTCTCTCTATTTTTCTGGGAAGGCAAGGCTTAGAGATGAGTAAATTTTCATGTGAGTAAAATAGGAATGGTATAAAGATTGGGATCATTTCTTTTGGGAAATGTAATTTTATTATTACCCATTTTGATGGTTGGTCCATCACCAAATGAACAAGAGTGAAGGAGGGAGACTGGTTGGGAGACTCCTGCAGTAGTTTAAGCAACAGAAGATAGTGCTTTACACTATGTTTTTAGTAGTGGAGATGGCGAGACATGGTCCGATTTGGGATAGATTTTGTTCCAAGAACTAAGATTTACTGATAGAATGAATATGCACCGTTGCATCTTTAGTACCTAGCACAATATACGTGACATAAATAGGCAATGGGTATGAAACATGGTTCAAAATGAGGAAATCTATCAAGTCAAAGGGTAAAAAAATCCACACAATCATCTTGATCAATAAAATTGACAGTTTGCATATATGAAATGCAAAAGGACTATAAATAATTGAAAAGAGTGACGCTTCACTAGCAGGTGAGATAAATTGAATGACAAATTGTTGGCTAGAATATAGAGAAGTCTCTTCCTTATCTTTTATAAATCTGTCCTTGACCTTAATTTTTTCACAATAAACATATAAAATCTCTTTAATATAAATGAAGACGTTTTGTAAAAAGTGAACAAACAATATTAGTATTGAGATTTTGAAAAGTTACAAATATCTGAATATGTTTGATTCATTTTCGTTTAAGAGTTTATAGGGATGGACAATCTAAATCAATGAAGTATTTAATGGGGTCATGAGATTCTAAAACACACGTGTAATTTCTCCCTCTGTATCATTTTCTCTAATGTTACTACTTTCTTTTACTTTTACATGTGTATTTCCTTAGAGTTCTTGGGAAACTATAAGACTAAAATCTTGATAAATACTCTACATACTCTGAAACTTGAATCTTTCTAATGGGAGAAAAGAGTTTGGGGGGCAGAATTTATAACCTTTTCTTCTTCAGATTTATGATATAGTAAATATACAATTTTCTTTTTTCTATTAAAGACAATTAGAGATCTGGAGTGGGCATCTGGCCAGCTGGTCTGGTTTTAGCTCTTTCTTTCAACTTCTCTCTTACCACATTTATCACCCTCCATGATTCCCCAGTGCAGATAGCATGTGACCTGAGAGAAGAGTGAGTATCCCCAACTTCTGCAACACCTTAGGCTGCTGCACTCCCACTTTTGTGAGTAATCACATCACAGCCACAAAACTTCCACCTTCATGTTTAGACATAATTTTGTTTTGTTTTCTTGGAAATCTCCAGCCTTCTGTGAGTAGAACTTTCTCTGATAGGGCTCAAGCTTCAGAGTATTCCAGACTCAATACGTCTTACTCTGAGATATGAGCATAACTCTAGTATCTGTTATGCTCCTTCCCTGGGAAAGTAACCTTTAATTTTGAAGCCTCTGTACAAAAGACTTCTCTCATGTCCCAAAGAGAAAATGTGCAAACCCTTGTCAAGTCATTTGAATTGCCTCTTTATGTAACAGTAAAGCAGGAACTTCAACATTGAATGAAGTTACAAATGATACTTAGTGCTTGTGAAATGGTGAGCCCTCCTTAAATAGTTTCTAAGGTGTGTGAGTGAGTGAGTCAGTCAATACACAATGGTATGACCTTCATACTCTATGTATAACAAGATATAGCCATCTCTGTAAAGCACCCCTCAAAGATATTTCTTTTTTTTATATATTTTATTTTATTTTATTATTATTATACTTTAAGTTTTAG
>NW_016805390.1:2881812-2883738 GCF_001698545.2 Rhinopithecus bieti
AACCAAAAAAAGTCCAGGACCAGATGGATTCACAGCTGAATTCTACCAGAGGTACAAGGAGGAGCTGGTACCATTCCTTCTGAAACTATTCCAATCAATAGAAAAAGAGGGAATCCTCCCTAACTCATTTTATGAGGCCAACATCATCCTGATACCAAAGCCTGGCAGAGACACAACAAAAAAAGAGAATTTTAGACCAATATCCCTGATGAACATGGATGCAAAAATCCTCAATAAAATACTGGCAAACCGGATCCAGCAGCACATCAAAAAGCTTATCCACCACGATCAAGTGGGCTTCATCCCTGGGATACAATGCTGGTTCAACATATGCAAATCAATAAACGTAATCCAGCATATAAACAGAACCAAAGACAAGAACCACATGATTATCTCAATAGATGCGGAAAAGACCTTTGAAAAAATTCAGCAGCCCTTCATGCTAAAAACGCTCAATAAATTCGGTATTGATGGAACGTATCTCAAAATAATAAGAGCTATTTATGACAAACCCACAGCCAATATCATACTGAATGGCAAAAACTGGAAAAATTCCCTTTGAAAACTGGCACAAGACAGGGATGCCCTCTCTCACCACTCCTATTCAACATAGTGTTGGAAGTTGTAGCTAGAGCAATCAGGCAAGAGAAAGAAATAAAGGGTATTCAATTAGGAAAGAAGAAGTCAAATTGCCCCTGTTTGCAGATGACATGATTGTATATTTAGATATTTCTATATGAAACCGCGGTTTAGAGCCCTGGCTTAGGAGGTAATACAAATCTGAGGTTAGATCTGGGCTCTGCTACTGGCCAATAAAACGACCACAGTCAGTTGCCCAGCTTTTCTAAGACTCAGTTCAGAGTCTTTTTGTAAAAGTTCAATGGGATAATATGTTAATCTTAGCATAGTCCTACACTAATAGCACATATTCAGTAAATTATAATAGTTATTACTGGGTTCACTTAAATCTTTTTTTAAATTTTACTTTTAGTTCTGGGGTACATGTGCAGAATATGCCGCTTTGTTACATAGGTATACATGTGCCATGGTGGTTTGCTGCACCCATCAATCTGTCACCTACATTAGGTATTTCTCGTAATGTTATCCCTCCCCTAGTCCCCCACCCCCTGACAGTCCACCGTGTGTGATGTTCCCCTCCCTCTGGCCATGTGTTCTCATTGTTCAACTCCCACTTATGAGTGAGAGAGAACATGTGGTGTTTGGTTTTCTGTTCTTGTGATAGTTTGCTGAGAATGATGGTTTCCAGCTTCATCCATGTCCCTGCAAAGGACATGAACTCATCCTTTTATATGGCTGCATAGTATTCCATGGTGTATATGTGCCACATTTTCTTTATCCAGTTCATTATTGATGGACATTTGGGTTGGTTCCAAGTCTTTGCTATTGTGAATAGTGCTGCAATAAACATATGTATGTATATGTCTTTATAGTAGAATGATTTATAATCCTTTGGGTATATAGCCAGTAATGGGATTGCTGGTCAAATGGTATTTCTAGTTCTAGATCCTTGAGGAATCGCCACACTGTCTTCCACAATGGTTGAACTAATTTACACTCCCACCAACAGTGTAAAAGCATTCCTGTTTCTCCACATCCTCTAGCATCTGCTGTTTCCTGACTTTTGAATGATTAGCATTCTAACTGGCATGAGATGGTATCTCATTGTGGTTTTGATTTGCGTTTCTCTAATTACCAGTGATGATGAGCATTTTTTCATAAGTCTGTTGGCTGCATAAATGTCTTCTTTTGAGAAGTGTCTGTTCATATCCTTTGCCCTTTTTGATGGGGTTGTTTGTTTTTTTTTTCTTGTAAATTTGTTTAAGTTCTTTGTAGATTCTGGATATTAGCCCTTTGTCAGATGGATAGATTGCAAAAGTTTTCTCACATTCTGTGGGTTGCCTGTTC
>NW_016805390.1:2883768-2903484 GCF_001698545.2 Rhinopithecus bieti
TCTGTTGATAGTTTCTTATGCTGTGCAGAAGGTTTTTAGTTTAATTAGATCCCATTTGTCAATTTTGGCTTTTGTTTTCATTGCTTTTGGTGTTTTAGACGTGAAGTCTTTACCCATGCCTATGTCCTGAAGGGTATTGCCCAAGTTTTCTTCTAGGATTTTTATGGTCCTAGGTCTTACATTTAAGTCTTTGATCCCTCTTAAGTTGATTTTTGTATAAGGTGTAAGGAAGGGGTCCAGTTTCAGTTTTCTGCATATGGCTAGCCAATTTTCCCAACAACATGTATTAAATAGAATCTTTTCCCCATTGCTTGTTTGTGTCAGGTTTGTCAAAGATCAGATGTTTGTAGATGTGGGTGTGATTTCTGAGGTTTCTGTTCTGTTCCATTGGTCTATATATCTGTTTTGGTACCAGTACCATGCTGTTTTGATTACTGTAGACTTGTAGTATAGTTTGATTTGAAGTCAGGTAGCATGATGCCTCCAACTTTGTTCTTCTTGCCTAGGATGGCTATGCAGGCCCTTTTTTGGTTCCATATGAAGTTTAAAGTAGTTTTTTCCAATTCTGTGAAGGAAGTCAGTGGTAGCTTGATGGTGATGGCATTGAATCTATAAATTACTTTCGGCAGTATGGCTGTTTTCACGATACTGATTATTCCTATACATGAACATGGAATGTTTTCCCATTTGTTTGTGTTCTCTCTTATTTCCTTGAGCAGTAATTTGTAGTTCTCCTTGAAGAGGTCTTTCACATCCCTTGTAAGCTGTATTCCTAGGTATTTCATTCTCTTAGTAGCAATTGTGAATGGGAGTTCACTCATGATTTGGCTTTCTGTTTGTCTGTTATTAGTGTATAGGAATGCCTGTGATTTTTGCACATTGATTTTGTATCCTGAGACTTTGCTGAAGTTGCTTATCAGCTTAAGGAGATATTGGGCTGAGACAATGGGGTTTTCAAAATATACAATCGTGTCATCTGCAGACAGAAACGGTTTGACTTCCTCTCTTCCTATTTGAATACCCTTTATTTCCTTCTTTTGGCTGATTGTTCTGGCCAGAACTTCCAATACTATGTTCAATAGAAAAGTTTCTAATGATGCCTTGATGGCCTATGAGTGATATAATCAGTTAAATCAGGAAAAATACAGATTAACCTGAGAAATTTTTTTTTTCATCATTATAACTGTTACCTTTACCTACAGACTCATGGTCCAGAGTCAATATATTTTCTAAACTGTAATAAGATGACTAATGGGTGGGAGTGGATAAAATAAGTTCATTTGAACTCTATATAATGATATGCAAATTTGTTATTTTAGCAGGGTAACTTTACTGAAGCTTCATCTGACTGAAAAATATTATGAAACATGATGTGTAATCATCATTTTGGCCTCTGCTATAGAGTGGTCATGATTGTAATTAAAGTTAATCACCAGTTATACTGCAAAACAGGAAACATTGTGATGGAGATAGACTGTGGTAGAAATGCCGGGATTTAATCACTGGATGCTGAGGCACTGATATGAGGGGATCGAGAGAGCTGGCTTAGAAAAAAAAAATGAAAATGAAGGACTTGCACATGTCAAGTCCCTGGAAGATAAAGTGTACAATGAATTTTGTTTATTGCATAAGTGGAGATGTCAAGCTGAGAAGTATCAGAGTCACAATTAATGAAAAGTGACATTTCAAAATGGAAGAATTATTTTTAATGTTCGTGGAAATATTCATCTTGAGATTCATTGCACACCAGGGTGACTACAGTCAATAATAATGTATTATGTATTTCAAAATAACTAAGAGAATACATTTCAAATGGCTCATTATTAAAAATGATAGGTGATGGATATGTTAAGCAGCTTGATTTAATCAAACTATATCATATACATATATCAAAGCATCACATTTTACCCCATAAATCTATGTAACTATGATTTGTCAATTTAAACAGGTATCATGATAGTAGGGGAAAATGGTCCATGATCTAAATACCTAAAAATAATGAAATTATTAATGAATTCCAATAAAAGCACATGTCGGAAATTATATAGCCATAGAGTGATGCATATGGTGACTATAGAAATATGAGAAAATACTTGTGTTTAAATACTAAATGAAGAAAATCATTATTGATTTTGAAGATGTTATAATTACATAAATAATACAAATTTTAAATAAATTTTAAATATTTGGTTATTTTCTTTGAATCAGGACTCAAAATAATATATTTCCTTACATTATATCATTTGTTTTTAGTAAGCACATATTTATTCATCACAATCTACAATGGAGAAGGCAGGAAATGTTCTACGTTGTGAAATTCAATTGAATATTTCTTTCTAGAGTATCAGATAGAGTTCTTTAGGTGTGAAAGAATAATTTCAACTCAAAAAAGAATTTATAAAAAAGACTAATTTGGGCCACCTGGATCCTGGAAATTGAGTTAAACACATGATATATCTAAAAGTTGTCTTAAATTATTTATAATAAATGGTAAAATCTTTTAAAATGTGCATTTCTGTATTGTTAATCATAGAGATTCACTCTAGATATATTTGAGATAAAAGCATGATTCATAGAGTGGGTAGTATTTTATTTGTAAATGAAATCAAATATGGGTACTAGAAAGTAAAACAATATTATCATATGAAAATCTATAAAACAACTGTTGAATTGTTTTGGACTAGATGATAACCTTTGACTGTATTTTCCGTTTCTGAGCATTGTCATAACTCAGTCAAATAACTATGCCTGTGACCCTGGTGATCAAATGGACAATTTAACAGCTGATTTGGTTAGTTTTAAGTGAACTCCACTAGGCTCTCTGCTGGAAAATTACATTTAAAGCAAAATATGAATTTTATGTGGTGTAAAAAGTAGGAAGTTGTTTCTTTTTAGTTAATTTGAAGGGTAAAGGGAATTTGGTGGGTGCATTTAACTATAAATAGTTAGGCTATCACCTAAATTAGTAGTATTCCATGTAGATAAAGCAAAATATGAAGCACCAAAGGGCAAGTCTTTGACAACAATAAAGTACCACTACATAGAGAAGGCAACTCTCTTGACTCATTGTTCAGAAATCAAATATCAAGACTAGGTTAAGGTCATATTATATTAAATAAAACAGGGAGGGATCACAGAAAATTAACTATTTTAGTCTTTGGGACTGATTTGCCTTCGGTATATTACCAGGCAGGCAGTTCAGGTTAAAATGTGTTTCTTTGGGTCACTCCTTTGGAGTGACTTTCCCTACATAGTTGGTATCCTTGCTGGCTATTCTGACAGACTTCCGAGAATAGTTTAATGAAAGCTGCTTGCATTTGCATGAACAGGCAAACACTCCTCAATCTGGGCTCTGCTACTTATAGCCTATGGGACCTTAGACAAATCACGTAAATTACCTGAGCCTCAGTTTACCACCTGAAAAATAGTTAAAAGGATCTGTCTCTTATGGAGTTGCTGTGTTAATTAAATTAAATGCCATGTGGAAAATAGGATAATATCTGGCTACCAAATAGGTATCTGTATCATTATATATTGTTTTGTAATAAATTACCACACATTTCATGACTTATCATAACCCTTATTTATTAACTCATTGTTCTTTAGGTGAGAAGTTCAGGGGGACTTACTTGGATTCTCTGCTTAGGGTTTCACCAGACTAAAATCAAAGTGTCAGCCAACTACATTTTCATCTGAAGCTTGGAGTCCTTTTCCGGGCTCATTTGTCTTGCAGGAGTCAGTTCCTTGTGGTTGTCCCAGTTATCTTTTTGACTGTTGGCTGAAGATCACCCTAGGCTCCTAGACCTCCTTACATGAGGTCCCTCTTCACATTCTTTGATTCTCTCTGACTTCCTCTTCTTATACCAGACAGAAAAAGATATGTATTATGGTATTAAATGTCTCATGTGATTAGATTAAGCTCGCCCTGATAATTTCCTGTTTAATTAACTCAAAGTAAACTGATTTGTAATGTTAATATATTTGCCAAATCCCTTTTGCCATGGAAAGGTAGCATAATAACACTTGTGATTTCTCATCATATTCTTTTTTTTTTTTTGGCACAGTGCTTACTTTTATTCATTTTATTTTATTGTATTTTTTATTTCCACAGGTTTTTGGGGAACAGGTGGTATTTGGTTACGTGAGTAAGTTCTTTTATGGTGATTTGTGAGATTTTGGTGCACCCATCACCCGAGCAGTATACACTGAACCCAATTTCCAGTCTTTTATCCGTCACCCCCTCTCACCCTTTCTGCTGAGTCCTCAAAGTCCATTGTATCATTTGTATGCCTTTGCATCCTCATAGCTTAGCTCCCACTTATGAGTGAGAACATACAATGTTTGGTTTTCCATTCCTAAGTTACTTTACTTAGAATCATAGTGTTCAATTTCATCCAGGTGGCTGTGAGTGTCATTAACGCGTTCCTTTTTATGACTGAGTAGTATTTTGTCATATATATACACATGACCATTTTGGGGATAATTGGCAAGCCATATGTAGGAGAATTAAACTGGATCCTCATCTCTCACCTTAACACAAATATCAACTTAAGATAGATCAAGGACTTAAATCTAAGACCTAAAACTATGAAAATTCTAGAAGATAACCTCGGAAAAACTCTTCTAGACATTGGCTTAGGCAAAGACTTCAAGACCAAGAACCCAAAAGCAAATATAACAAAAACAAAGATAAATAAGTGGGACTTAATTAAACTAAAGAGCTTCTGCACAGCAAAAGGAACAGTCAGCAGAGTAAACAGACAACCCACAGAGTGGGAGAAAATCTTCACAAACTATACATCTGACAAAGGACTAATATCCAAAATCTAGAAGAGACTCAAACAAAATTAGCAAGAAGAAAGCAACAAACAGTCCCATCAAAAAGTGGGCTAAGGACATGAATAGACAGTTCTCAAAAAAAGATATACAAATGAAAAACAGTAAAGAAATTCCTTAAAGAAGTAAAAGTAGACTTATTGATCCAGCAATCCCACTATTGGGTATCTACCCAGAAGAAAAGAAGTCATTATACGAAAAAAATACTTCCACATGCATGTTTATAGCAGCACAATTCACAGTTGGAAAACTGTGAAACCAGCCCAAATGCCCGTTAATCAATGAGTGGATAAAGATACTTCTCATCATTTTCACAGTACCGGGTATTAAGTTGGGAAAACCTTATAGGAGCGTTTTAGAACTCTGTCTACCAGACACTCAATAAATGTTGTTAGTTTATCCTGCTATTTCCGAAAGAAGCAGAGCTTGTTCTGTGCTAATTTTTATGTACATACGACATCTTAATATTATTCATGAAAATATTCACTATCTACACAGTCCCTGAAAGATCTGGGAAATCCAGAACTGGCATATTAAAAGTCCAAGCCTCAGAGCCAACTGATGGATCTGCTAAATCAATAATGAATACCCACAGAGTGACATCAGAAATTCTGAAAAAATACATAAAACACCTGTGTATCATCACTTCAATTAAATCCAGTAATAGGTGTCCACTTATGAGTTGAGAGCTAAAGATCGCACGAGTCTGGTCTGAGCAAGGAAAACATAAAATACAATGAAAACAAGGAGGAAAATAACGTAGACACTCCCTATAAGCTGCATGCTTATTTCTATGATAGGTAGAATTTATGCTGAAGTAACAATTGTTTTAAAACTAGTTAAAGTGGCCGGGCATGGTGGCTCACACCTATAATCCTAGCACTTTGGGAGGTCGAGGTGGGCGGATCATGAGGTCAGGAGTTTGAGACCAGCCTGACCAACATAGTGAAATTTGTCTCTACTAAAAAATACAAAAAATTAGCTGGGTGTGGTGGTGGGCATGTGTAATGCCAGCTACTTGGGAGGCTGAGGCAGGAGAATCACTTCAACCCGGGAGGCGGAGGTTGCAGTGAGCCGAGATTACACCACTGCACTCCAGCCGGGATGACAGTGCAAGACTCCATCTCTAAATAAATAAATAAAACTGGTTAAAGTATTGATTTAAGTGTCAGAGAGAACAGTGAGTAGAATCAGAGATCAAATCTTGGGCTCTGGACCTTACTCTTCCACACGTTATTAAGAAGATCAAAAAAATTAGAATGTTCTCAGTAAGTATGAGAAGTCAAGAAAGAGAATAAAAAATCCATTATCCTCCTCTGATCAAAGAGTCCTAACTCAGTGAGGTCAGAACCACTGACAGCCAACTTTCTGATACAGTTTGGATGTTTGTCCCCTCCAAATCTCATGTTGGGATGTGTTCCTCAGTGTTGGAGGTGGGGACTGGTGGGGTGGTGTTTGGGTCAGCAGGGAAGGTCTCTCATGAATGACTTGGTGCCCTCCTCCTGGTAATGAGTGAGTTCTCACTCTGTTGGTTCACATGATACCTGGTTGTTGAAGAGTCTGGCACTTCTCTCTCATGCTTCCTTTCTCATCATGTGACATGCTGGTTCCCCTTGCCTTACTCCATGAGTAAAAGCTTCCTGGAGCCCTCATCAGAAGCTGAGCAGATGCTGGCACCATGCTTCTTGTACACCCTGCAGATTTGTGAGCCAAATAAATGTCTTTGTTGTTGTTGGTTGTTTGTTGTTGTTGTTTTTGAGATAGAGACCCAGGCTGGAGTACAGCAGTGTCATCACAGCTCACTGCAGCCTCAACCACCCAAGCTCACGTCATTCTCCCACTTCAGCCTGTTGAGTGGATGGGACTGCAGGAGGCAGCCTCCACACCCAGCTAATTTTTTTTTCTTTTCTTTTCTTTTTTTTTTTTTAATGTAGAAAGAGGGTCTACTAACCCAGTCCATTCTTGAACTTCTGGCCTCAAACAATCCTCCCACCAAGACCTCCTGAAGTGCTGAGATTATGAGTATGACCCACTAAGCCTGGCCAAACCTCTTTATAAATTAGTGTGCCTCAGGTATCCCTTTATAGCAATGCAAACAGACTAACACTGTTTCCTACTACATGGAAGAACCTGAGAGAAAAATGTCAAGGCATGCATCACATGTGCCTTCCTTGTATGCTATTCCTCTTCAAAATAACCCCTTAAAATGTTACAAATTAGAAAACAGAAGTTTAAGAAGTTAAATAGTTATGTAAAATATCACAGTTGGTAAGGTGGCAGAGGCGGTTTTCAAACCATATCCGTTCCACTATAAATACTTAAAAAATATTATGCCACCTCCTACATTGGTTACATAAAAATGAGTGTTTCTCTTGAATGAAATTTTATCTCTCTGCATATTCGCTAACTGAACACACATAAACCTATGTATGTAAGTGTATACCCATCTTGCCCAAACTTAATCTTTGAAAAATGTTTAAACAGATTAGTCTATTTACTCAGTATCTAGAATCATGATAGCAGTCCCAGAATTATTACATGATTGGCAGGAAACTTAATCAACCTTAACTCAAAGTAATTGGCTAAACTTTCAACTCTTGACTTGAGATCGATTACTATTCAGCTGGTGGCACTCCAAGTTGGCTCAAGTTTCACCTTTGACTTGCAAACCAAAGTACTAGGAATAAGTTGAATATGAATTGTTAGAGAACTTTATGCCTCATATCTTGGTATCCGTTATGGATGGGCTAGAATTGAGGAAAAAAATTCCCATTTATGAGTTATAGTGATAGTTGACGAGCTAAGAAACAAAAATTGCTGAAAATATCTCATAATATTTTAAGAAAATTTACCAATTTGTGTTATGCCACATTCAAAGCCATCCTGGGCCTCATGCAGCCTGCGGGCAACAGGTTGGACAAGGTTCTTTTAGGGTTCTCTATATATAAAATGTCATTAACAAAACAATTTCATTTCTTCCTTTCCTATTAAGATGTCTTTTCCTGGCCTTAGAAAAATAGCTTTCAATTATTCATCATTAAGTATAATGCTAGCTATGGGCTTGCCATATAGGGCCTTTATTGTGCTAAGGTATATTCCTTTTATACCTAATCTGAGAGTGTCTATCATGAAAGGATATTGAGTTTTGTCAAATGCTTTTTTGGTGTTTATTGAGATAATAATATGGTTTTATCTTACATTCTGTTAATGCGATGTATCACATTTATTGATTTATGTATGTTAAAGCACACTTGCATCCCAGGGATCAATCCCACTTGATTATGGTGAATGATTCTTTAAATAAGTTGCTAAATTTGGTTTGCTAGTATTTTTCTGAGGATTGGGCATCAGTGTTCATCAGGAATATTGGCCTATAGTTTGTTTGTTTGTTTTTCCTTATACTGTCCTCATCTGGTTTTGGTATCGGGGTAATACTGGCCTCATAAAATATGTATGAAAGTATTCCCTCTTCAACTTTTTGGAATAATTTGAGAAGAATTGGTATCTACTCTTCTTTAAATGTTTGGTAGAATTCACTTGTGAGTCCATCCAGCCCTGAGCTTTTCCTTGACGGGCAAATTTTTATTACTGATTCAATCTGCTTACTCATGTGTGTGTTTGTGTGCATTTATATATATTTATATATTTATAACATATATATAATTTTTTTTCCCAAATTACCCTTCCTTTCTTGTCTTCTTCTGGGACTCTGATGACATAAAGATTAGACCTTTGGGCATTTTACCACAATACCCTAGGGAGAGGTGGTGTTCATTTTTTTCAGTGCTTTTCTCTCTTGTTCAAATTGGATAGTTTCTGTTGATCTAGGTTCAAGTTCACTGATTCCACTTTCAGTCATCTCACTCTCATTTTGCTAGTGAGTCTATCAGGTGTTGTAGGCTGAGAGAGAGAGGGTCATGATCAACTCAGTATATCACTCGAGGCTATGTGAGTAAACAGCACACTGTTCTCATAAAAGCAGGATGTTGGCAAACTTGACAAGCTGCATCTGCTGCCCAGAAGGAATGCTGAGGGCAGTCACGCCCCAAGCTCAATGTTTCTTGTGATTAGGCACATCTGAAGCCTGTTAGCAATAATGTGAACCTGTGATCAATTAAGCAGCTGACCAATCATTACCTCCTCCTCCCTGCTCTTTCTACCCAATAAATACAAAGAGCTGTAGAAGCTCAGGGCTTCTGCCTTTGCTCACTAGAAACAGGGAGGCCTCTTCTTCTTCCCCTGGCCCTTTCCTTTAAAATAGTTACTTTTGTTTTAAGTTTTCGTTTCTGCGTTCGTCCCCCTTCGTTCAGTCGCACAGTAACCGTGACAAACTGCAGCAATCAAGTATAATTCAAATTTTGGATACTGTGTGTTTAAGTTCTAAATTTCCATTATTTTCTTTTTTTTTTCTCATACTTCAAATAGTTTTATTAATTATAATTAAACTTCATCCACAAATTGATTTTTATGGGGCAAGGTAAAGGAGCCATTTATAAGTAAATTCTATATTATCCCATCATGAACTAGAACTACCATTATATTATATTTATATAGACTGTACATAAAGTATAAGAAACCCATATATGGATCTGAGCCTTTTTTTCATATTGACTTACTGGATCTATGATTATTCTTCTACACAGTACCCATATTGTTTTAGTCCATTTTAAACATACAATAGCACACATCCCACGTTATGCTCCTCATTCTTATTCAGTTTCATAATTATAGTTGATTATTCATTAATATTTATTTTTCCACAACTTTAGTTGTGCCCATTGTCAAAAGTAAAGGAAGAACGGTGTCTGTTATTAAATTATATTGATTTCATAGTTATTTTGGATACAAATTTCCGCCTTCCAATGGAGTCTTTAAATAAACACAAAAAGAATAATATATGTGATTAGAGTTAAATTGACTACAGTAAAGTAGTACATTGGAAATTAAGCTGAAATTTCTTAGTATATAAAAATGCCATAACTTACAGTCCTCAGAGAAATAGAAACGGTAGAAAAAGAAAAAGAACCCTTGTAAATATACCAATGAAATGTATGAAAATCAAAACCAAGTATTGGGTTATAAATAATATTATGACAAATTTGGTCATTAAAGATTAGAACAAACGTTGAATGTCCACACTAAGTGATATCATTCAGTATTTTCTTTAGAGGTTCCAGACAAGACAAAAAAAATCAAAAAAAGTTGAAAAGAGTTACAGAATTTGAATAAGAAACACGTCATTATTTATATGTAATATAATTCAAATTTTGGATACTGTGTGTTTAAGTTCTAAATTTCCATTATTTTCATTTATACCTTTTATTTCCCTGCTAAGATGTTCTGTCTTTCCATTTATTTTGAGGGTATTAGACCCTAGCTTGTAGAGTCCATTATCATAGCTGATTTGGAAGTCATTGTTTCATAATTTCAATATTTGAATTATCTTGGGATTAGCATTCATCTTCAGACCATAGTTCCCATGGTCAGAGAGACGGATTCACCTTCCTGAAAGTTTTAGGTATTTGTCATGCTCACCACACACTACTCCTCAGCTGACATGCATCTTCAAAACTGAAACACACCCGCAATCTGGGTAGAACAGAAAAACGAAATGAAACAAAAACCTAAGGATACTGTCTCTGTCCCATAAAGGTTCCTATTCCTGCTTTTCTGGTGAAAAAAATAGAGAGAGAGAGAGAGAGACAGACAGATATTCTTTTAGAGGTATTTCTGTCCATGCTTAGTATATAGTTTTAGGATTTGACTGCACTTGAGTTGAGACTGTATTATATAGAAGAAAACAAAACAAAATGAAAACAGAAAATGTACCACTTGAGTTTTTAGTATTTTCAATTCTAATTTTCTTACCCAATCTACCTGCTACAATTTACTGTTGAGACTCCTCAGATTGCTGTCTACTGCATTCGATCTAGGCTTCTATTTGTATTTTTTGGGAGAGGAGGGATAATGTGCTTATTTTACCACCACTTCACTTCCATGCTTGAAAAGAAGACTGAAAGATTTAAATCTTATTCAATCTTATTTAATCTTATTCAGTCTTATTTAATCTTATAGTTCTGGATGCTGGGTAGTCCAAGATCAGTCACATCTGGTGAGGACCTCTTGCAGTGGGAACACTGCAGAGACCCCAGGTGGCACAGGGCATCACATGGTTAGGGGACTCCCAAGACATGGCAAAACTGGCCTTTTATAATCGTCTCACTCTTGTGATAATTAACCCATTCCCCATTAGTAACCTATTAATTCATAATCCATTCATTTGTGAATGGATTTATCTATGCTTATTCAATCTTATTTAAACCCAAAACTCTACTATTTATTTTTTTAAATTAGTTTGGCCCTTATATTTCCATTTTCAAAATTCTTTACTCTTTTCAGATTATTTATTTGTCATAGCATTCATTTTCCCTTTATGTATGTAATTTAACTTTGTCTCTCTAATGATTTCAATTAGAGGGTTATAATTTGAGATTTTCAAATATGATATCCCTTATTCTATTTGCTTTGACTCTTTTTTTGGAAAGCTTTCCTTAAATTTCTGGTGACTGCTTGGTTTTCTACTTCTTATTTACTAAAGTTTACTAACTAGGAATTTTGTGTTAGTGGAAAAAATGTCATTATGGGGTAATTAGAAAATGTGCTGACAGTTCATTGGGGGAACTCCACAATGTAAATATGGGAGAATCTTTAAATCTTTCAGTCTTCTTTTCAAGCATGGAAGTGGAGTAGTGGTAAAATATGCTGATCCTCTGAACCCACCAACATTCAGTGTGAAGACATCCTAGACTGTCACAGTCCCCTGGAATTCCGCCATGCATATATCCCCTATGTTTTCAGACACTGGCCTTTATTCCTGCCTTATTTTAATGTTGTTTGTCCAGACTTTCTTTAGGTCAATTTCTCCAGAGAGTAAAAATTTGATCCCCTGCCCAGGAGTGGGACATGGATAAAGAAGAGTTAACTACTTGGCCTTTTAAAGTAAGAGAGAGTTCAGGGGCTCTATCTGCTTTTTATATTGTTTTCAAGCAATTCTTCTGTTTAATTCTTGTCAACTTGAGTACCTTGTATCTCCAAGTCCTAGGCACAATATCCATAAATGAATTTGCCCACTTGTCAATAGTATTCTTATCAGGAGGCACTTCAGGTTGGGCTCTCTTTACCTTGAGAAGTCAGTTATATCTCCCCATGCACCCACTTTTCCCAAATGCAAGTTTTTATGCTGCAATATTATTTTCTATATTTGTCTATGTGGATTTCTATGGTTTGAACATGTCCCCCAAAAGTTCATGTGCTGGAAACTTGATCTCCATTGCATCAGTGCTGAGAGGTGGGACCTTTGGAAGGCAGAGCCCTCATGAACAGATAAATCCATTCACAAATGAATGGATTAATGAATTAATGGGTTACTAATGGGGAATGGGTTAATCATCACAAGAGTGAGACTGTTATAAAAGGCCAGTTTTGCCATGTCTTGGGAGTCCCCTCACCATGTGATGCCCTGTGCCACCTGGGGTCTCTGCAGTCTTCCCACCAGCAAGAGGTCCTCACCAGATGTGACTGATTGATCTTGGACTACCCAGCATCCAGAACTATAAGAAATACATTTCTTTTCCTCACAAATTATCCTGTCTGTGATATTCTGTTATAGCAACAGAAAAAAGACTAAGATGTGAACTGAAAGCTTTATTGTCATTCCTATAATAGCATTTAGTGTATTCCTAGAAGAAAGAGGAGAGAAACAAGATTTTTAATTTTTAAAATAGAAGTTTAATGTATTGTTTTATTTAAATAAATTAAAAGATCACTAAGAGCTGATTAAAGCCAAAAAAATGCCTTGATCCTTAGTATTAAAATTCACCTTTCCAAGTTAGATCATGCACTTAAGACAGTATTAACAAAAAAAAAATGCTGCCCCAGTTTTCTAAGTAGGTCCAAGAAGTAAATGAGGAAAAGACAAGTCCTTACATCTGATGCATTATTTTGGGTGACATGGCCCTGGAGGGACCTGTTGTAATTGATAAAAAGAAATAAATTATGTCTACAGAGAAGATTGCTGAAATTTGCGTATCCTTTTTGTTTGAAGGATACGTCAGTACTCAGCCTGACCCATTGGACTTTATTTGACTAAAAGCCTTGGCAGGGCCCTGACACAAGTAATTTATAGTCTAAGAGTGGTAATTTATATGACATCCAATATCTTCTACCTTATTCCATAAGAAGAATGACCTGGGCATGAGAGAATCTGGACCAGGACCAAGGGTGGAATAAAAAGGGAGAAAGACTGATGTGTAATACTCCAGTAGTCACATTATATAAGTGGATTAGGTGAGACTGAAATAGGGCATTGTTAATGCATTTAACTATTTTAGGAAACATATACCACCTCAAGTAATGCAAACAGTATGAAAGATCTTAATGGCAACTTCTGGTTGACTGTTCTGCTATTCTGTTAACATGTAAATACAGTTATGTGACTTGTGGTGGTTTGCACAAACATTTTACTTTCAGTCACCAAAATGGTACTGTTTGAAAGCCGTTCTCCCAGATTGATGACAATGAAGGTCATGGGATTCAGCAAGGGAATTAGCAAGTACAGCAATGATTGTCTCAGGCTTTCAGAACATTTACCACTGAGATAAAACCTTGGTTTTTATTTTCAAGGATATCCTGCAGTAGGCAAAGGTAATGCGGTTATTCTCAGAGGAAGTACACAGTGATAGAACAATGGGAACACTTAAAAGGTGCCCTTAACCATTTTCACATAAAGGGAAGGCTGAAAAGCTTCTGTTCATTCATTTATGATGTCATTATAAAATGCCTTGGAAACCAAGGTTCATGAATGTAAATTGCTAGGGAAGCAATTGACATAATTAATGGAGGAGAAAATGTTCTTTTAAAAATGTTTTTACAATCAGAGCTTAGATATAGTAGCCTTTGTGAATACTGGTACTCAAGTTTGGCTTGGAGGTATTTTTTTCTTTCTGATGTATCCATTGGGCATAAAGGAGTATTAGATTCTGTACTCACCTTCTTATTTTAAAACAGTGCTATGTGTTTGACATTAGTGGTGCCTGAGCATTTATGAATTTTGATCATCACTTTTCTATGCACATTATATTCCAGACTTTCCTTAATATAAAATAAATTTCTAAGCAAAATGACACAATTTAAGACATGTCAAACTTTTAAAAATTGTCAGTTTACTTTATTTTGGTCGTGTCCAGGCCTTTCTAATTTCATAGTTTATGGTGATTACAACAAAAATAACCACAGAGAAATACATCAAATTCTGTATGTCAGTTCTATAGAGACTTGATGGGATTTTATAGCCATGACTATAAAAAATCAGTTATAATTTTATTTCTATCTTAAATAATATTGAAAAGCACAATCTTAAAAATTAGTTTCCCATTGTGATTCAACATATAATTAAATCTAAATTGGCTTTGTAATATACTTATCAATTTTTTTGTTTTGAAACATTGTAATTTGAAAATGTAATGATAGTCCCTACCTTATAAGGTTGTTACATTTCAGTGAATTACAGTTCATGCAAAACGCTTAAAATTGTGCCTGAAACGTAGTAAACATTCAATAAATTATATTTATTACACAATTGACAATGGAATTTATAGTTTGCCTGACAATTACAATTAGAGTTGAGTACGGTTTTATGCTCCACCATGAATCTTTTTGACATTTGTTCAACTTTCCTGTATTTAGATTGAGCTCTTAATCTTCATTTAAAACATCTAGGGTTATGTCTTTCATTTCAGTAAATACTTCCTAAACCTTCACAAATGTAGTGACTAATCTATATTTCAAATATTCTCTCTAACGATGATCTGGTACCTAAACCCCATAAATAAAAATTAAAAATTACAGAAATTGACCAGCTAAACATGCCATAACTCTATCTTAATAGCAGATACTTTTTTTTGATAAAACGTATATAGTGAATAATATTTTAAAATGGAGTTTCTCCTTAACATTTAAAACATATTCCTCCCCAGGTAAATGTTAACACCAAAGGCAAATTTTGTTAATGTTCGATTCTTACACAGGAAACTTTATAATAAATATCAACTGGCACAAAACTGATTTAATGATTTATCTCCACAAAATCCACACACAAAAATTGAATGATTTATACTTCTCAGACTTCAGAGTCCAAGGTTCTGTACAAGTAACCTGTTCAGAGTCCAGGGTTCTGTACAAGTAACCATGTAACCTCAGCTATATATAAAAAAAATTATTTGATGCTGCCAGTGGGAAGGAATATAGCTGGCACAATAACAAGGACTAATAGACGTTTGCAAAATTCGGATACTCTTCTTTCAAGAAGTTATAGATCTAAGAGTCTCTTTGGGAAATGAGGTCCATTAGTATGGAGCAGGACACAGATAAAACTGAGACACATTGGGCCCATTCTCTAGAACAAGGGTTTTGGCATGTTCAATGGTTTATCAAGTAAAGTTCAAGTCCCTAGCAGAGAATCAGCTGTAAATCAGGAATGGAAGAAGAGCCCGTATTTATAAAGACTGAGAAAGCATAGAAAACATTATGCATACACATAAGAGACTCATGGCAGATACACAGGATTTTTTCTTAGGTCAATGAGCCTAACTCAGTGTTGCTAATTCAGCTGACATTATTTCTTTTTCTTTCTTTGCAACCTCTGCCTCCCAGCTTCAAGCGATTCCCCTGCCTTGGCCTCCCCAGTAGCTGGGATTATAGGTGCCTGCCACCATGTCCAGCTGATTTTTCTTTTGTATTTTTAATAGAGACAGGGTTTCACCATGTTAGCCAGGCTGGTCTTGAACTCCTAATCTCAGACAATCCACGTACCTTGGTCTCCCAAATGCTGGGATTGTAGGCGTGAGTCACCGCGCCCAGCCGCAACTGCCATTATTTCTACCACTACCTTAGATGAGGTTGCACTCCTGGTACATGACCTGACTGACGCTCACCCAATTCCCCAGCTAATCCAGGCCACACTGCAAGTTAAGGTCTCTAATTTTCCAACTACCCAGGGAAGGGATTGGTGGGTAGTAGTCTCTTAGAAGCAAAGCCTGGCAAAGCCTAAAGATTCAGGAAGATGCCTCACCAGAAAATTTCCAGTTTGGTTCCATGACATTGAATTCAGCATAATCCCATCAAAAGCTTTTGTCTTTTTCTACTGATTCTGCAACAAGGAATTTCAGTTAATCAACTTCCTTTAAATGACTTCACATTATCTTGAGCTGGGACACTGGACTTTGGAGAACTTGATCTGATTCACCAAATGGGTCATGCTCTTTATACTAGCCTCACTGACTGCATAAGAATGTGACTAGTAGGCCGGGTGCAGTGGCTTGTGCCTGTAAACCCAGCACTTTGGGAGGCCAAGGTGGGTGGATCACCTGAGGTCAGGAGTTCGAGACCAACCTGACCAACATGGTGAAACCCTGTCTCTACTAAAAATACAAAATTAGCTGGGCGTGGTGGCAGGCACGTGTAATCTCAGTTACTCAGGAGGCTGAGGCAGGAGAATCGCTTGAACACAGGAGGCGGAGGTTGCAGTGAGCCAAGATCACACCATTGCACTGCAGCCTGGGCAACAAGAGTGAAACTCCATCTAAAAAAAATTTTAAAAAAAGAAAAAAAAAAAAGAATGTGACTAGTTCATTCATATGGGTTTAGCAATCTTTGAACTGTACTCTAGCTCCTTCAGAACTTTCATAATTGATTTATATTTAGTTAATGACAAGGTAAAAAGATTTGACTGAGTGAGCTTAGGAATGCTCTAGTGTAAGTTCACCAAGTTGGCCAAGCTTTAATTTAGTTCATCCCTCTTTATAGAATCTAGCCCCATCTTTTTTGGGAAAGCAAGTTATGCCGCCAAAAGTCCACCTTTCACAGGTCCTAAAATCTCCTTCCTCAGTGTATTTTTCTCAGGAGTTATGCTTGTTTCACTGTTTCTCTAATAATCAATAAGGTATGCCATAACCAACTGTAAAGATTCAGAAATTATGCATTGCTGCCAGAGTCCTCAACTCACCTGACTTTTTGATGGGTAAATCTGAGTTTACTGATTTTTTTTCTACCACATCCTGGTGGCAACCTTTTTTCTTTTTTTTTTTTTTGGATTGCTTTCTATATTGCCGGTCTGGCTGCCTGGTTTATTCTTCTCTGAGCAGATGGGTCTCTTACCCTTGCTCCCATAGAAGCCAACATTTTGAACAAAGGCAGATTTACCTAGAGGCTAATTGGTCTTAAAAAGTTAAGTGACTTCTCACCTAAAAGACCCTTGAGAGAGATGGGAGTTGTCAGGTGTTCTATGTGGAGAAGGAACACTTGGCTATAATCAGGAAACATTTCCATGAAATCATTTCTGGTAACATGTCCAAAGAGCTCTGAAGAGAAAGATCTGAATCTCCAAGGACCCTGTTATTTGTTGTGATTGCTTTCCTTATCTCAATAAATATTCAAGTTTGTACCTAATTTTGTATTCTTGTTCTTAAAGAAGCCCCGTACCCCTGCAACCCGCCCCCAGTAACAGCTTAAGCTTCAGTCCCTACAAAACTGGATCCACCTCTGCTTTTGGCATTGCCTGTTATTTTTGCATCCTGCAGTGTTCCTGCCTTGTTAACTCACCAGGAGGTGGCAGGAGGATGCCTTTCTTCATGTTACTCAGTTCACACCTGGGGATACATTAGCTGTGCCAGAACTTGCTCTGGTTGTCCACACTTGACCTCCAATCAGTTTTGTTTGGGACATGCTGCTGCATCTCCTGCTCCTTAATTGGCTCAGTGGTGACTTATATTATCTTGTTGCTCACTTTCCTTCTTTTTTTTTTTTTTGCAGTTTCTTGTCTCAGCTTCCTGGACTGTTTAGGTTTTATCTCTTCCCCATAGAACACTCTTTGATGAGAAATGTTACAAGGGAACCCTGGTGACTCTTTTAATCTGTGAAACAATTAATTGGAATTCTGTGGAGCATTCCCTATAGAAACACCTTTCTATGTAAGAAGCTAGTTAGTTCTCCCGCCTCAACAATGTTCATATCTTTGGAATACAATCTACTTAAATATGCAGAGGCAGTCCCCCTTCTGTGCTCTGGTTCTTTTGGAAAACTGAATCCTCTTACTGAATATTCTGTAAAAAGACAAAAGCTGTCAAATTAGGTTAAAAAAACAAAATCGAGCAATGTGCTGTTGACAAGAAACTTGCTTCAGACCAAGTGATAAAGAACAGTTGAAAATAAAGGGAAAAGCCAAGAGACACTAGGCAAATGCAAACATTAAGAAAGGGGAAAATGTCAATATTTCATCAGAAAATCTTAGATATAAGCTCAAAAGTAAAAAGCAGTGTAAAGAGGGACTTTTAAAATCATAATAGGCACAATTCATGTTGATATAGCAATCAAAACAATATACATTTAGTAGCAAAACAGCTAAATATTTATAAAGAAATTATATTGAAAATGTAAGGAGAGATGAGAAACATCAAACTATAGTATATATTTAATAAAATTATTTCAAGATTAAAGGTCAAAATCAGGCAAGGAAGGTGAGAAAGTGAATAACAATAGATAAATTATAATATGCAAATGTATACATGAATATATTCATGTATGTGTGTATAAAATCTGTGCACATGCACGTACATATATATAATCAATCTTTCTTATGTCCATGTATAAAAAATATAATACATTTGCTTGAAAGCTTTACATTTAAAAAGTAGAGATTACATAGGTCATATTCTGTAATGTCAAATTTAAAAAAGCAACAATATAAATATATGACCAAAAAGATTAATATCCTTCAATATTTATAGATTAGAGGCAATCACTATATATATATGCCAATATAGTAAAAGCTACACTAAAAGGAAATGTATAGCTTTAAATACTAAAGAATAAAGACAAAAATATAGAGAAATGCATACCTCATTTTAAGAAGTTAATAAAAAGAACAATAAAATAAACCAAAAGAAACCTAGAAGAAAGAATAGATTAGGGTAAACATGAAGTAAATGGAAAGGAAAACAACATAGTAAAAATAACAAACTATAAAAGTCTGAAAAGACCGATAAAACAGAAAAGTTGCCTTGAGCCTGATTAAGAAGAGAGGTCACTTTGGGAGGCCAAGGCAGACAGATCATGAGGTCAAGAGATGGAGACCATCCTGGCCAACATGGTGAAACCCTGTCTCTACTAAATATACAAAAATTAGCCGGGCGTGGTGGCACATGCCTGTAGTCCCAGCTACTCAGAAGGCTGAGGCAGGAGAATCGCTTGAACCCGGGAGATGGAGGTTGCAGTGAGCCAAGATCACACCACTGCACTCCAGCCTGGCAACAGAATGAGACTGAGACTCCGTCTCAAAAAAAAAAAAAAAAAAGCCCCCCCCAAAAAAAAAAAAAAAAAAAAAAAAAAGAGAGGTCAAAAACTTACAAGATTAGGATTGAGAAAAGAAACAAAACTATAGATGTAAAAAATAGTTAATTTAATAATAAGAAACATCACATGCAATATAATGAAAACAAATTTGAAAATGTAGGAAAATTTAGTAAAATTGACCTATGAAGAAATGGAGAAAATATTAATAGATATTTCAAAAATTATGAGATAGGAGATTTTTTAGATCTAGCATTTAAAAAGCACATACTCAGGGGCGGAGCAAGATGGCCGAATAGGAACAGCTCCAGTCTCCAACTCCCAGCGCGAGCAACACAGAAGACCGGTGATTTCTGCATTTGCAACTGAGGTACTGGGGTCATCTCACTAGGGAGTGCCGGACAATCAGTGCTGGTCAGCTGCTGCAGCCTGACCAGCGAGAGCTGAAGCAGGGCGAGGCATCGCCTCACCTGGAAG
>NW_016805390.1:2909190-2941733 GCF_001698545.2 Rhinopithecus bieti
GGGAGTTATACATGATATAAATGATGAATTGATGGGTGCTGACGAGTTGATGGGTGCAGCACACCAACATGGCATAAGTATACATATGTAACAAACCTGCACGTTATGCACATGTACCCTAGAACTTAAAGTATAAAAAAATAAAAATAAAAATAAAAAAATAAAAAGCACATACTCAGTAAGCTCACAGAAAATACAGAACAGGTAATTTTGTAATATTTAAATTATTCCTGGCCAAAGAGACTAAAAGACCCTTACTTTATTCATGAAGCCAGCATAATTGTGATGCTAGAACCTTGTAAACCAACCAACAAAAAAAGTAAAACATAGCTACTTTTAAAGAAAGATACAAAATTGCCTAATAAAATATTAGAAAGTGAACCTAGTAATATTCCAAAATATAAATAGGTAGGGCTTATACAAGTGTTATTTCGTATAATAATATGAATCAAGTAAATAGATTAAATAACAAAAAGCTTATAATTTATAATTTTATCTATATATGGATGAGTATCATTTTATAAAATTTAGCAGCATTCCCAATAAAAACTCTTTAAGTAAAATAGTTCTCTACGAAAGTTATTTAAACACAATATAGATCATTTTCACCACAAACGTAGTAAGCTACATAATTATATTTAACAAATTTGGAGCTAGTCAAAGGTACATTCCAGAATTTCATTGCATTCTTTCCTTAGTAGTGTTGGTTTACTACGAAGGTTTACACAGCAGGAATAAGAGACCACAAATGTGCCTTTTTCTCATCTCTGTTAAAGATTATATTTTCTCACTAAAATTCTGAAATCAGTACTTTTACATAGATTAAACTTCTTTCTCTTTGAGCTTTGAAGTGTGATGTGAAAAATCACTGAAATTCAGTTATTCATAGTTTTGTTGTTGTTTGTTTGTTCTGAGGAAAGAGATGGGAGAATATCTTGGGCTGTCCTTTTTTCCCACTGGCTATTCTTAGCAGTTGCTTTACCCATTTCTGTTGGGCCTTCAGAGACCAACTGATTTAGAGGCAGAATTTCCTATCATTCAATTCTGTAATTGTTATCTCAGACCAACACTGTGGCCCTGTGGGCAATTCAGTGAATAAATGAAAAGGGCCTAATGGTTGGGTGACACTGTGCCGTGCATAACACAGTCTTACAGAAATAAGTCTGGTACAGGCAACATTCCGTGAGGAATCTGCTTACTTCTCTTGCCAAAAAATTTTTGCCCACAGTAGTTAAGTGTGATCCTTCTAGTTCATTTTCCTTTGACAAGACTCCATGGAAGAATTTTTAGGATATCACACTTTGTGGAGAATGTGAATCACTACATAATTATGATGTACTTAATAAGCATAATTAAAAACAACTTGCAAAAGACATTCTCACATGAAATACAAATTGTCTTTAAGTTGGCAGTGAGGAGTTGGAGTTAGGGGTGGCTTTGAGAATGCTGGTCTTAGCTTTGTCCTGAATTCTCTGCTTGTGTTTCCTCAATTCTGATGATCCTCTCTTGGGCCTCTCATTGTTATTGCTGCACACCAGTCTGTGCCACAGGGTCAATTTTGTGTCAGTTCCCTTATAACAAAGGTCCCCAGTGGGGTGGTGTGGCTCACACCTGTAATCCCAGCACTTTGGGAGGCTGAGGCCAGCAGATCACTTGGGGCCAGGTGTTCGAGACCAGCCTGAGTAACATGGTAAAATCCTGTCTCTACTAAAAAGTTAGCCAGGCATGGTGGTACACAACCTGTAAGCCCAGCTACTAGGGAGGCTGAGGCACAAGAATTGCTTGAACCTAGGAGGCTGAGGTTTCAGTGACCCGAGATCATGCCACTGCACTCCATTCTGGGTGACAGAGTGAGACCCTGTCTCAAAACAAAAAAAAAGGTCCCCAACCCCTGGACCATGGACTAGTCCCATGGCCTGTTAGGAAGTGGGCCACACAGCAGGAGGTGAGGTGAGTGGTGGCAGGCGGGTGAGTGAGCAGCACCGCCTGAGCTCTGCCTCCTGTCAGATCAGGGGCAGCATTAGTTTCTCATAGGATCAGGAGCCCTGTTGTGAACTGTGCATGCAAGGGATCTAGGTCGTACACTCCTTTATGAGAATCTAATGCCTGTCTCCCATCATCCCCAGATGGGACTGTCTAGTTGCAGGAAAACAAACTCAGGGCTCCCACTGAATCTACATTATTGTGAGTTGTATCATTATTTTATTATATATTACAATATAATAATAATAGAAATAAAGGACACAATAAATGTTATGTGCTCGAATCATCCCAAAACCATCCCATCCCACTCCCAGTCCCTGGTCCCTGGTGCCCAAAAGGTTGGGAACCGTGCTCCTTACGATATTTAAAAATTCTTAGGTCTTGACAATCTGTAATTACTATGATAATATTTCTTTTTTCTTTCTTTCTTTCTTTTTTTTTTTTTTTGAGACAGAGTCTCACTCTGTCATCCAGGCTGGAGTACAGTGGTGTCATCATGCCTCACTGCAGCCTCCACCTCCCAGGTTCAAGAGATTCTCATGCCTCAGCCACCTGAGTAGTTGGGAATGCAGGCATGTGCCACCATCCCTGGCTAATTTTTGTATTAGACGAGATTTCACTATGTTGGCCAGGCTGGTCTCAAACTCCTGGTCTCAAGTGATCCTCCAGCTTCAGACTCCCAAAGTACAGGCTTGAGCCACTGTGCCCTGCCAAGATCTTACAGACAGTATCTCTAAGGAGTATCTCCTTACCACCAAGTAGGTGCTGTAAATGCCACTTTCTAATTAGTATTTACTCCAATAATTTCTCTTTCTTACCTGTTTCCTTAGTACTCGCTAGCTGTAGCACCTCTGTTTTCTACTTTCTTCATTCTGCTTCACTATGTGTGCTGAGATGATTGCACATTGCCTGGTTGCATTCAGAAATTAATTGAAAATAAATTTCTCCTGAGGCAGAAACATGGCCATCATATATGATTTTGTTAGGAAAAACAATTTTGACCTAGCTTCTGAGGACAGAGACTGTTAAACAGCCAGGTGCTCAGGCCCTTGTGATCCTTCTGGCCATTTCTCAGGTTACAAAGCTGTCTCTGGTGTTCTACTTTTGGTGAGGCCTAATGACAAGGAGCACTGCATGCCCTCACTAAAGATAAACATGTAAGTGTAGTTAGGATTTCCTCTTTCAGCACCTGTTGACCTGGAAGATGGAGTAGAGGGGATATTTCTATCAGTGGCTATCCCTTTGTAACCTTGCCCACGTGATAAATTTGGGGGCACACAAAAGAAAACAAAGGATGGAAGGAATTTGTCATGGCATCTCATGGGTTCGCTAAAGTGCACCTCATTCTTTTCTAGGAGAGGAGAAGTTGCAATTTCTACCACAGGACAGCACTCTAACAAAATATTCCCAATAGGAAGCATAGTTTTATGAAACCAACCATACGATGTGCCCAGTTGGCTCACTCTATACTATATCTCAAAAAAGCACAAAATCAGAATGTAAACCAACAGCTATATCACCATGGAAACACTGTTTACAGTAGTAATTATAAAGGCTTCTATAGTTTAAATCAATAATCTGGTAACTATCTGGAGTGTAGTGCATAAAATCTGACTAAAATCACTTCCTTGAAGATATTTCCAGGACATCCTCTGGTTACAGTCCTATTAGAGGATTAAATTCACCATAAGAAGAGCCAATGCAAAGTGATAATTCAAGGCTGCAGACAAGCAGGGGGAATTCCAACTTCTTCTCACCAGCCCACTGTCCATGGGATTTAATCCTCCAAAGATACAAGTTGGTACTTGAATTAGGGGAGTTGAGAGGCCTGTGACAAGCCACCTAACAATCATACCATGGTGTTGGACACTGCCATTGTGCCCTAACCTGGGCCACTGTGGCATACTCTCAGCCCTAACCTTCCCCACATCCATACTCAGAACTCCACAGCGGGTGAATGCTGCTGGCGGAATGTGAGCCTCTTCTCACGAATGTGACCTGGAACTGCTACTGATGGAGTCTGGCAACAATAGAATAAAAAAAGAAATAAAAAAGAAAGGACAAGTAGACCCTGGGGCACCAGGGATTGGTGGCAAGTGGCCGATAATCACACATGGAAAGAGCATGTGTGAGCTGACACTCCAAGCCCTCCCTTTCCACATGCTCCATTGTCCCATGGGACTTTAATTACAAAACACAAATTCAAAGATGAAATTATTAAAAATTTCAAGATGGCAACCACAGAGCATTGGACCCCAAGCATGAGGCCCTTCTTAGCATGAAGCCCTGTGTAACTGCACAGGTGGAACATCCTGACTGTAAAACACAGAAGGTTCTCATGATATGGGAGGCATTGCTGTGTAGATAAAACAGCCTTTTACTGGAATTAGGAGGCTTTTGGTCTACTATTGACTTGACCAATGACCATGATGTCACTATACCTCTTTGAACTTCAGTTTCCTCATCTATAAAATGAAAAAATTTTCAAGTTCTTTTGCACTAAGTTTGAATCTCTAGGAGTGAGGCTTCCGAATCTGTGAAAACCTACTTAGGTCTCTAGCTTTTTGCTACCCAAAGTGTCATGCATAAACAAGCAGCATGAATATCACGTGGGAGTGTCTTAAAAATGCAGAATCCCAGGCCCCACGCCCAGGCCTACTGAGCCAGCATCTTCATTTTAACAAGATTGCCCGGTGATTTGAATGCACACTAAAGTTTGAGAATCACTGCTGTAGATGACTTTGATGATCCATGAAACCATCAATATAGAATATTTCTATAAACATTTTAATCTTGTGCAATAGCTAAATGCCAATGGCAGTTAATGGTTAATGCCTACATTGGATTATTAGGTAAATTTGTCAAGGAGGGTCTTTGCTTTAAGTTATGTTTTGAGCCCTAAATGTGTATTTGTTTAAATTGTTTCATTCTCTTTTCATTACAGTCCTTAGTGACTGCTTCCTCATGAAAATTGATTTAATTTTTACTGTAATTAAGAAAAACAGGAAGGGATCTTACATCAATATTTTCTCCAACTGTTCTTGGCAATTTAAACATAGCTCTTCCCTTAAACTTAAAATAGATGCATTTATTAAAACAATGATTACTATAAAGACTTTATGACAATTTTTTTCCAACTACAGAGTTTAGTTTCTCTTCAGTCTTTAGCTTTCATACCTGTATTATGTTCCTAAATGCAAAGTGATTGCATTAGATAAAATTTATTCTGAAGTTTTAGCTGATATCACCTTAGGTAAATATAGTAATTTCTCAAAACTATAGATGAGTTTCAGACCTATTTTCCAAATTATGAATTTTTTACTCAGAACCAGTTCAGACTGCCAATGAAGACTGACTGTAGAAACCTCTGTGCTCTATATGTTCTTCGTGGCAGAGCCTACGTTATGTATGTTTTCAGTATAAAAAATACCAGGAAGCCATTTAAGTTTTTCCCTTCATCCAATTTATGTCAATTTACATTTAAAAAAAAAAAAACACATTTTGTAAGTAACATTGGCAAAAGGCATGAGATGATGTGTTTTCAGGCAGTGAGGTCTTGGAGTCTTAATTCTTAATTATTCAATTTTGACACTGAGATATTTCTCAAGATGGATATAAGAGGAAGGACATGGAACAATTTGGTAAGTAGCATCACTGCGTGAATTATTGGCTGATTCCAGGGAGTATGTTGGCAGGCTGGCTTACAATGGAATGGGCTTTGTTCTTTTTCCCTGGCTCATTTCTAAGCATCTGCTGGGAGGATTTTTAGATTTGCCATGTAGCAAACACAGCTCAGAATTCTTCAAAAATTTTAGAGTAAATTTTGTGGGTTCAACTGACACATTTTTTTAACAGTTCTCTCTCTCTCTCTTTACCTCAAATGTAGCTTACCATGTGTAGAGCAGAAGTAGGGGAAGGGTTAGAGAGAGGATCAAAAAGTCCCTCAACTACCGCCTTCCATGTGAACCAAGAGGACATTGACGTGAGTAGGTAATTATCTATTAATGCACAAGTATGGCAGCTGTTCCTCTCCAGGGACTCTGTCCCTCCCCGAGCCTTCTCTGGCTGTGCCCACACTTCATGGAATGAGGAGCCCACAAGACCAAGTAGACATGATCCATACAGAGTGCAAATCCCCAGGTCCTCTTATAGATCAGACTTTGGATACCTAGGAACCTAAAATTCCCACCCAGACTATCCCAAGCCCACCTCCAGCGTCTATGTTTACCTGTGTTTTAAGGTAGACTATGGTGTTGGTGTATGTATCTCTAGGCAACAGGAAGGCCAGGGGGCACTGGGGAGAGGTTAGATGGAGTATGGCTTTGTGGACCACAGTGTCTACCCAGCTATGCATAAGACTCCTCAGGGTGCAAGACAGAGGCAGGGGTGAGAAGAGAATCTAATGTGTGCCCTAAGATGCACAGATGTTAAAACTAGACCGATGATGAGACATGTCAACAAGCAGGCATGTAGTCTCATAAGCCAGGCTAAGTAGTGGCTTGTAGTTTAGAGGGAAAATAGAAGCATGAAAGTGGTGTTTGAATCACAGTTCTGCAACTTATTAGCTGAATGATGTCTTTCCTGTTCTTTAATCTCTCTGAATCTAGTTTACTCATTTCTAAAATGAGAATAATACCTACCACAACAGTTTTGTTTTAAGTAAGGATTAAATCAGTAAGAAGTTTTTATATACATATATACAGGATATTATGTGATAGGATCTATCTATCTATCTATCTATCTATCTATCTATCTATCTATCTATCATCTATCTATTGAGATAAGGAGAGGGAGAGAGAGAAGAGATCCTCAAGAATCAGCTGTAGGTAATATTAGGCATATTTTTTGAGTCAGCAGGTAATCTTTTCCTTTTTAAGAATTTTCTTGAGGAGTTTATCTACTCAGAGGCACAAAGATTTTCCTGACAAAATGCATATTAATTATTTGTTAAATTTCAGCTTTAGAACATTAAGTAATCCTCCCATTTTAGTAACCCACGAAAATCTATATTTCCTGTCTCAAGCATGAGAACGTTCTGCTATCAATTTTCCATCCCAGTTTACCTGCTTATCACTGCTTCATTTACAGAGATATTCCAAATAAAATTTACACAGATTGTCACACTCTTCTCTTACCTTCAATCATAACATTTTTCTCTTCAGTACAAATAGAAAATCATAGCTTGCTGATAAATATATTGAACCATCAACTAGCAATTGTACTAGACACTTTCCATCACGTGGTAGAACATCACTTTTAATTATTCACATTATTTACCTGTGTTCACCCTCTCCTTTCTTTATTACACAAAGTACCTATATTTTTAGAAGCTTGATTTGAAATACAGCATGTCTTTGAATAACATTGTTTTGTTCAACATTGTTTTGTTACAATGTTGATGAAAAAATCGATTTTCTTCTTGGGCCACTGTATGTGGAGTTTGCACATTCACCTCATATCTGCCTGGGTTTTCTCTAGGTACTCAAGATTCAAGGTTTTTCCACATCCCAAAGATGTGCATGTTGGGTTAATCATCGTGTCTAAGTTGTCCTCATATGAGTGAGTATGGGTATGTGAGTAAGCATGCCCTGCAATGGAATGGTATCCTGTATAGGGTTGGTTCCTGCCTTGTACCTGAGCTGCAGGCATAGGCTCAGGACACTTCCCTGAACTGAAATAATTGGGTAAATAATTATCTTACTTACTTTTACCAATATGTATGTATAACTCATGTTTATATCAACATTTAATATTAAAAGTGTTTTGGTCTTAGAAGTTTGGTGATGCTTTCGTGACCAGAAATATGCTGTAGGAACTTAACCTTTGTTTATATAAATTAGCCTATGGTAAATTTGGTCTGCTTCTATGTAGTTTTGCTTAAAGTTAGTTTCCAAGAACCTCTCAACAATGTTAAGTGATGACACACTGTGCTGTTTATAGCCCACCTATTTCTATTTCACACACTTAAAAAACTGAACAAATTCTATTCCCCCTTCCTCCTCAGTTACCCATTTGAATCATTGGTCTTAAGATGCATGCATTCCTCCATCCCTCCATTATTTCACAGACTTCATTCTGTTCACCCTTTGGATTAGCTGTGGTGGATTGTGCTGTGTCAACTTAGTAACCCTGAGAACTGCATTTTCAGAGCCTCTCAGTGCATGATTTGGTCAGCATTAGCCCAATGAGGAACCTGTCTGAGATTTAGAAGGTGGAATGGATGTGTTAATTGAATAGAAGAAAGATGATCTTTCATGATTTATTCGTGTTACTACCAATACAGATATTTATACTTTATATACTTTATTGCAAGTACTTTACAGATATTTTACTACTTATACAGATACTTAACATATGATTGTTTTTAAGACTTAACAAAGATATTAATGATACTAGCATAAGATCTTTAATATACAGAATACTCAAAAAACATGGCTTTTCTTTTTTTCTATGAAACCTTGTGGTTTACATAACCATAGTGGACTTAATAGGGTAGGTAATTATACCTGCAATGTCTACATTTTTTCTAAAAGGAAATCAGGGTTCTTGATGTATATTAGTTTTCTAGTCATATGTTTGATAAGTAGCACTTCCTGGTTATTGTACAGTCTCTACTAGCCAGGATTATATAGAAAGAGGTAGCATATTAAGGATCCACTTAGGGAAATAATGGAAAAGATTGACATAGAACATACACTGAAGTCAGTTAAAGAATTTCTTCTATAAGAAGAAATGGTGATCCAGTGAAAGGCAGATAATAGAGATTTTGGTATAGATTTATGCCTCTAAGATGTGGATTAAAATTATAAAGATTATCATGAATACTTAAACAATTATCGTTGAGAGAGTTGCCAACTATTTTAATACTAATTAAAGTGAAATCAAAGAACTTCATAGGAAATTAAATTTACTGAATATCAATGTGGTCTTTGCCTGACCCGAGACCCACTGTTTACATAGATGAAAATGAGGACACTTCCATATTAAAGTCTGGTTATTAAAACAATGTGTTAAAATAATAAAACTTTCCACATTAATAAATACCATCATTTTATGCTATAAACATACAATTGTCTGTAGAAACCTCTGATAGCAAATTAATTAAATCCCTTTGTCATTATGGTGTCAGCTAATTTGGAAGCTCATTATTTATTTGGCACTAATTTAGCCTGGCAAATTAATTAGAAAGGGCATGGGAAAATAAATGATTCAACATGAAAGTCCAAATCAAGACAGAGGCAAAATTAAAGAACTTACTTAAAGGAGAACTTATTTAGGGCTTCCTGAAGACAGACAACACAGTGCAGAGAAGCTGCCCAGAAGTTGACTTAGAAAACCAGAATTAGTAATTGTCTTTAAGAAAAACAATTCCTCCTGTGCAGGGTTGCCTACAGAGGGCCACACCCCTCAGTGTGTCCACGCAGCTCTTCCTGACTTCATCCTTCTATAATAATGCTGTCCTTGGACTCATGGTAAAATTGGTCACTCGTTGATAATCTTTACCCCCAGCCATGTTAGGGTATTGGAAATTTGGTTTCTGCAAGGATTTGAAAAGAAAGAACCTGTTTGTGGCTGGGGAGACATTAATCTTCTGGGTACAAAAAAAATAAGTGGTTCAGAGTAGCTGGTGGCTACCTAGATATTCAGGTGATAAGTGACAAAAATAGTGTTTCAGGCAAAGACTTTTCTGTTTTGTCTAGAGTTCAGAGAAGTCCAGGAAAATGAACATAAAAAATTTTTCAATTCATCCCTTTGGTCCATGTTCCTGATAGCGTATCTGCCGAAAATATGATATCTACTGAAATTTGGAAAGTTTTCTTTCTTTAAAATTTGCCAATTCTTATCTTGTTTATAGATCTTCATTAGAAAGGTAACTTAAACACTACTAATGTGCACTGTGATCATCTGGAAGTCTATTAATTAGTCTTATTCAATTAACAAGGACATGTTGAGGACTTGCTATGTGTCAGTCATTGAGCTACATGCTCCTCTCCCTACATGGGGAGCCAAGTAGATGTGTTCATTTTCTTCAAGCAGCTTACAGTACAGTGGAGAAACACATTTAAATGCATGACTAAATATATAATTACAGATTTTGATAAATAATATAAAATAATATGTGAAGGTATTATGAAACAGACTAACTTGGGTGACCTAATTTAGATTAGGAGTCAGGGAATCTTTCTCTCAGGAAATTGCATTTAAGTTGAGACTTGAAGAGCAAATGGGAATTATTCCAGATGTAGAAGATCAAGAGGAGACTTCTAAAAGAGAAAAGGATTGTGTGCTTCATGGCTTTGAGGCAGTTTTGAGGACATTTTTCAAAGGCCAAGGAATGAGATGAGAAATAGAATTTGCACCACGGGAAGTTTGGATCAAGGAAAGTATGCAAGCCATGTTAACATTTTGTATTTATCTTCAGAGGTACAGGAAAGGATCAATGCTTTTAAAGAGGAGAATAACATGGTCAAATTCACTGGCCTTAAAGGTCACACTGGCTGCTGGGTGGAGAAAAATAGAGAAAACACAAATGGAAGTTTTCAATTCAGTAACCACCTCTGACCACAGGCAATTGTGACCAGCTGCTTTACCCAGGAGCATTTTTGGTGTCAATACTTTACTTTTCCTCATAGTTTAACATTGTTTTTTTTTTTCTTCTTCTTTATTTGAGGTAGATGGTGCTTTAATACATAATCTCTAAGAACTATTCAACTGTTAAAATCTACACTTAGGTCTTAGCAGTTCCATAAGCACATCCATTTTGATGTGAAGAGGTATTTCAGGGAAGAAGTGTGTGTCTTTTCTCTCTGGGGGCACAAAGACCTATTGACAACAATATGTTGTAAAATCCAACTTCAGAGGAATAAAATTGTCAAACTATCTGTGAACAACTATGTGTTAAATGAATTAATGATGAATCATTTTTACATTCTGCATGCCAGAGGCTTACTTTTGGGTAATCTAAATCTGTTATGTACAAAAATACTTGCCTCTCTTAATTAATACCATCCTTATAATTCAGAATATTCACTTTTTAAAACAGATATTTGAACATATTTTCTTCTTTACAATCTTTTCACATGTCCTCAAATACTACAGTATTGAAAACAAAACAGACAGAAACGAAAGGACATTCAGTTTGATTTTCCAGTTTCATGTGCTTCCATTTCCCTCATGTCCTGTATATGTGAGCCCTGACAATGCCATCAACTTCTTTTTCACCTCCATTTGTTTCCTCAGGCCATTAACATCTAGGCATTATGTACCTTTCTCCTTTCTGCAACAGGGTCTGCTTGTTTGTTTTTCTTAACATTGCAAGTGTTGTAGGCTCTACCTGTCCTTCCTCTATGATAAAACACTGCAGCAAACACATAGACCAGATATTAGCATATTGGATTTATATCAGAAAGTAACTTTTTATCCAATTGAAAAAAAATGCATCAGAGAGCTGGAGTCCAAGAAACAATTCCCTATAGTGATGGACTACCTTTTACTGGTCACTGTAATCCTAAGATATACTCAGATACTCAGTTGCTGGCATATGATTGAAGAAATTAATCAGAACTGTTATGGAAAACACAAACTTAATAAACTCAGAATTCTCAAATGAACTTTCTCTCACTAGGAGTTTGCTTTTGTTTGTTTTCCATCTAAAAACTAGGTTCGGGTCGTAAAAACAAAGAATTTCAACATTTTCATTAAATAAAGGAGGGGATAAATGTAATTTCTTTTGTAAGATGACACATGTCAACACCTTTGAACTGTCTCTCAGTGTTTATTGATGCCCTTAATTTTTCATTTACGTATGTCCATAACCCCCCATGAAGCGGTCCTTAATGACCTGTAGTTAACAGGAACTTAAGTTCTCATTAAGAATATACATATAGAAGATAAAATATTATATGTGATTGCAAGTAGTCAAGATTTCCTTTTCCCCTTTTCTATCTTCATATCTCTCTCATATATGATCTACAGTGACTAAAGTTATAGATCCCTTAGATATTGGCTGACTTCCCAGAGACCCAGTCATTTGTGCTTTTTCTTCTGATTAATTTGAGAAATGAATCTAGTACTAGTACAATTCAAAATTTCTTATTTTTAAGAAGAGAAATGTGACCAAAGAACCAATGTAATGTGCATTCCATCCTGAATCAGCATGTCGTGATGAAATATAGGGAAGATGAATGACTAAACACCTAATATTAGTGGTGCTGCCAATGCATATTTTCGTGTGTCTATTTTCATGTGTTCATTGGGCTAGTATTTATTTAGTGCTAAAACTGGGGTAGACACATGGGGGAATGCAAAGGGAAATTAGACACAGATTTGCCCTTATGAAGTTTGCATTCTAATAGGAAATGTAATCAATGGGTATTATAATCCATAATAAATTGTAGCAAGTAATATTGCATGAATAAAATGGTACAGGAGTACTTCCTGAAATAACTCTAGGCAAGGCACAGTGGCTCACACCTGTAATCCCAGCACTGTGGGAGGCTGAGACAGGAGAATCGCTTGAGGCCAGGAACTTGAGACCAGCCTGGGCAACATGGTAAAACCCCGTCTCTACCAAAAATACAAAAATTAGCCAGGCATGGGTGACATGCACCTGTAGTCCTCGCTACTTTGAACGCTGAGGTGGGAGGATCGCTTGAGCCTGGGAGATTGAGGCTGCGTGAGCTGTGATAGAGCCACTGCACTCCAGTGCAGGTGACAGAGCGAGATTCTGTCTCAACTAAATTAATAAATTAAGTAGTTAAAGTAACTCTAAAGTGCTGCTTAAAAGTAGAAAAATACTTGCTTTGGCTCAGGAAACTGGGGAACAATAGAAACACACATTTATGTCAAAGTGAAATTTGAATTGAATATAGAATTTCAAGATGTAGTTGTTCTGGCACAGTGATTTTTAAGTTTTTGTTGTTGTTCTCAACAATCTTTACACTCTTAAAACTATTGAGGACCCTGAAAAACTTTTGTTCATGTTTAGGCACTATCTACTAGTGTTATCTGTATTCAAAATTAAAGCGATTTTTGGATAATACTTATTTACTATTTTATTTGAAAATAGACCCATTCCATGCTAACATAGTGATTTTACTAAAATGCATTTTCTAAAACAAAGAATATCAGCCAAAATGATATTATTTTACATTTTCTTGCACATCTCTTTAATATCTGACTTTGATAGAAGACAGCTGAATTGCCATATTTGCTTCTGCATTAAATCTGTTGTGGTATATTGGTTTTGGGCAAAGTAGATGAAAAGAAATCCAGTTTCAAACATACATGTAGTTAGAAAAAGAGGTATATTTTCTAGCCTTTTCAGACAATTTTACATAATATTATTTAATACTACACAAAATTTCACAAATGATAATTACTTAAAATTTATTTGCAGTGTGGAACCTGAAACTGTATCAATGAACTTTTTATTTCTGTTATATTAAAATCCTTGGTCGATCTGCATTTTTAAAGGATCCTTTACTCATCCATGATTTTGTAACATCATACATTGGTCATTTGAAAAAAAAATCCCTTCAGTGAGTTATGTAAATCTTCCAAATGATAATACATTTTCTTATGTGACATCAAAAAGTCACATTTATTAATATCACCTATCTTATTGGAAAATATTTTAATATTGGAAGCTGTCAAGCTTTAGGTCATACATACAAGTGTTTCACAATTCTAATTTTTGCTTGACAGCTTAAATATAATTATTGACAATAAACACTGTGAATTATTTTTTTAAGTTAGATAACTTTGCTAACTTTTGGGAAAATGTCAGCCAAATAGCAAAGTCTGAATAACCATAGTTTATCTCTCAATTAAAATGGCATTCTGTGGAAAAAGTACATTGGTTAACCTACAATTCAGACAAACATACAAAAGCTTTTCCTCGAGGCCATTAATATATATTTATATGCAGTACAAGCAATTTATACATACTTCCTATTTTATAATACAGGTATTTTAAAAGATGCACACTTAAGGGTCAAATTTGAATAAGATCAATGATTTTCACCACTTCTTCAAAGACATTCTGAAGTGAAACTGGCATTATTATTATTACTGCAGGTGTAGGACGATGATAATTACAAAGACTACCAGCACGTTTTGTTGCCACAGTCTTGATTCATGCTAAGGCATTTTAAATCTTGATATCAGTTTTTGTAAAATCGGCAAACAATTTCTACCTAGTGAACCCATTGAAAGGTCTTGGAGGTTTCCTGAAAAGTAAATTACACCATGAGAATTCTGCTTTATAAAGTTACATTACTCATCCTTGATGTATCAGAATCTATTTTGAAACAATATGACACCACTTTTTATCTAAGAAAATCACAATGGTTTCATTTTATTCATTCCTCTTTTCCTCTATACATTATTGCTACATTTTACTTATACTTACATTATAAGCTCCATAATACATTGTCATTTTTTTTGCTTTGAGCAATCAATTGTCCTTTGAAGAAATTATGAAAAAGTTATCTTTTATTTTTACCCACATATTTACTACTTCTGACACTGTTGTTTTTTTTTTGTTTGTTTGTTTATTGGGGTTTTGTATGTAGGTCCTGATTTCTATCTGGCATCATATTCATTTAGCCTGAAGAACTTCTTTAAGCATTTTCTATAGTGCAAGTCTGCTGACAAATTTTCTCAGCATTTGTTTATCTATAAAGATCTCTATTTCACTTAACTAAGGTTATTTTTGTTGGGTATGTATTCTAGGTTGATTGTTTCTTTAAGGACTTTCAAGATACTTAAAAGATGGAATTCTGTTGTCTTCTGGCTTCCATTGTTTTTCATGAACTGTCATATATCTTATCATTGTCAAATATCTTCTTATCACATTTAGTATGTCTTTTCTCTCTGGCTATTCTTATGATGATATCTTTATCTTTGATTCTCACCAGATTGATTATGATGTTTCTTGGTGATATGGCTTGACTGTGTCCCCCACCACATCTCATCTGGAATTCTCATGTATTGTGGGAGGGACCTGGTGGGAGGTAATTGAATCATGTGGACAGGTCTTTCCCATGCTGTTCTTGTGATAGTGAGTAAGTCCCATGAGATCTGTTTAAAAGATGAGAATTTCCCTGCACAAGCTCTCTGTCTTTGCCTGCTGCTATCCATTTAAGAAGTTACTTGCTCCTCCTTACTTTCCACCATGATTGCGAGGCCTCCCCAGCCATGTAGAACTGTGAGTCAATTAAACCTCTTTCTTTTGTAAATCACCCAGTCTCAGGTATGTCTTATTGGGAGCATGAAAATGGACTAATACAGTAAATTAGTACCCGTAGAGTTGGGCACTCTGAAATGATACCTGAAAATATGGAAATGACTTCAGAACTGGGTAACAGGCAGAAGTTGGAACAGTTTAGAGGGCTCAGAAGAAGACAGAAAAATGTAGGAAAGTTTGGAACTCCCTAGAAACTAGTTGAATGGCTTTGACCAAAATGCTGATAATGATATGGACAATGAAATCCAAGCTGAGGTGGTCTCAGATGGAGATGAAAAACTTGTTGGGAACTGGAGCAAAAGTGATTTATTATGTTTTAGCAAAGAGATTGGCAGCATTTTGCACCCTGCCTTAGAGATGTGTGGAACTTCCAACTATAGAGAGATTATTTAAGGTATCCTTAGAACTTTATAAGCATCAAAGCATTCAAGAGGTGACTTGGATGCTGTTAAGGGCATTCAGTTTTAAAAGGGAAACAGAGCATTAAAGTTTGGAAAATTTGCAGCCTGACAATGCAATAGAAAAGAAAAACCCATTTTCTGAGGAGAAATTCAAGTCAACTACAGAAATTTGCATAAGTAATCAGAAGCTGAATGTTAATCACCAAGACAATAGGGAAAATATCTCCAGGACATGTCAGAGACCTTCACAGCAGACTCTCTCATCACAGGCCGAGAGGTTTATGAGGAAAAAATGGTTTCATGGGCCAGGCCCAGGGTCCCTCTGCTGTGTGCAGTCCAGGGACTTGATGCCCTGCATCCCAGCTGCTCTAGTTGTGACTAAAAGGGTCCAAGGTACAGCTCAGGCTGTTGCATCAGGGGGTGGAAGCCCCAAGCCTTGGCAGCTTCCACATGGTGTAGAGGCTGCAGTGCATAGAAGTCAAGAATTGAGGTTTGGGAACCTCTACCTACATTTCAGAGGATATAAAGAAATGCCTTGATGCCTGGGCGGAAGTTTGCTGCAGGGGAAGGGCCCTCATGGAGCCCTGCTAGGGCAGTGCAGAAGGGAAATGTGGGGTTGGAGCCCCCACACAGAGTCTCTACTGGGGCACTGCCTAGTGGAGCTGTGAGAAGAGGGCCACCATCCTCCAGACCCCAGAATGGTAGATCCACTGACAGCTTCCACCATGCACCTGGAAAAGCTGTAGACACGCAATACCAGCCGATGAAAGCAGTTGGGAAGGAGCCTGTACCCTGCAAAGCCATAGGGGTGGAGCTGCCCAAGACCATGGGAACCCACTTTTTGCATCAGCATGACCTGGATGTGAGACATGGAGTCAATGAGATCATTTTGGAGCTTTAAGATTTGACTGCCCCGCTGGATTTTGGAGTTGCATGAGGCCTATAGCCCCTTCATTTTGGCCAATTTCTTCTATTTGGAATGGGTGTATTTACCCAATGCCTGTACCCTTATATCTAGGAAGTAACTAACTTGCTTTTGATATTATAGGCTCATAGGCAGAAGGGACTTACCTTGTCTTGGATGAGATTTTGGGCTGTGGACTGTTGAGTTAATGCTGAAATAAGTTAAGACTTTGGTGGACTGTGGAGAAGGCATGATTAGTTTTGAAATGTGAGGACATGAGATTTGGGAGTGGCCAGGGGCAGAATGATATTGTTTGGCTGTATCCCCACCCAAATCTAATCTTGAATTCCCACATGTTGTGAGAAGGACCTGGTGGGAGGTAACTGAATCATGGGAGCAGGTCTTTTCCATGCTGTTCTCATGATAGTGAATACATCTCACAAGGTCTGATGGCTTAAGAAATGGGAGTTCCCCACACAAGCTCTCTCTCTTTGCCTGCTGCCATCCATGTAAGCTGTGACTCCTCCTTGCTTTCCACTATGACTGTGAGGCCTCCCCCGCCATGTGGAGCTGTAATTTAATTAAACCTCATTCTTTTGTAAATGGCCCAGGCTCAGGTATGTCTTTATTGGCAGTGTGAAAATGGACTAATACACTTGGGTTGGGTTTTGAGTTTTTTGTTTGTTTCTTCTTCTATAAAATTGTTTTAAATTGCTGGGATTAGCTTAGCTTGCTGGATAACTGCCTTGGTGTTTTCCATAAAAGCTGATAATTTTCTGCCATTATTATTTTTTTCAGTTTCATTCTTGGTCTCTTCTCCTCTGGGACCCTAACTACATGTGCTATCACATTTGATATTGCCACATGGGTCAGTGATGCTCTGTTTAGTTTATCTTTTATATTTCTTTTTCTTTTGATTTTTTTTGTTTGTTTGTTTGTTTATGTACTTCAGTTTGGATAATTTCTGTTGTCCTGTATTCAACCTCATGAATTTTTGAATGTTTTCTACTATGACCAACCAGCCATTAGGCTCAATATGAAACATTTTGTTTCTCATATTACATTTCAATTACAGACTTTCAATCTGGTTGTTTTGTTGGAGTATTATTTATTTTTATTTTTAGATGGAGTTTTGCTCTTGTTACCCAGGCTGGAATGCAATGGCGTGATCTCTGCTCACTGCAACCTCTGCCTCCCAGATTCAAGTGATTCTCTGCCTCAGCCTTCTGAGAAGCTGGGATTACAGGCATACACTGCCACACCTGGCTAATTTTTGAATTATTAGTAGAGATGGGATTTCACCATGTTGGTCAGGCTGGTCTCAAACTACTGACCTCAAGTGATCTACCCACTTCGGCCTCCTAAAGTGCTGGGATTACAGATGTGAGCCACCCTGTCCAGCCTAGAGTATCCACTTTCTTTACAGAAATATCTGACTTCATTGATTCTACTTATTTTTTGAAATATAAAAAAAACTTTATTATATTTATAATAGTTGTTTAAAACACTTGCCTGCAAATTTCAGCAATTAGGTCTTCTATTTTTCTCCTTGTATTTATTGTTTCTCTTTATTATATTTCATGTCTTCTTTCTTCTACCATGTCTCATATTTAATGTATGCCGGATTTTGCAAAAATAACTGTAAAGACTAATGTTAATGTTAAACCTTCCTTCTGTTAAGTTTTGTTTTGTTTCCCAAATTAGACTGAATCTATTTCTACTTTCAAATGGGTTCTGTCCTACCCAGATTTTCCCATGTTCTACAGAGGGTTGAATCTCTTAGATCTGTCAGAAGTTGAGCTGAAAGGGAAATAGATTATGGTTCTGCCTAGTTTTGACTCACTTTTGAATTCACCTTCAATAGAATCATAGATACAAATACCACAAGTGTGTGCAAGATTGAGCACTTTTCACTTTCGAACCCTACTTCTACTGTTTTCTTATAAACATCCATGAAGGAGAGAAAAATGCTTAAAATGAATGATTTATTTCTTTATTTGTGACTTTTCTAGATTCCAGTATTTCATGCTGCCACATTTTAGTTAAAAGCTTAGCTGGCAGTATCTGAATTACACAAAAAATTCAGGAAAAAAATTAAACCAAGTAAAAAGCATTGTTCAGCTATTGAGGCATGTAAGGTACGTCTACTGTCTGACAACTCTTCCTTCCTATATGTGACATTTCCCTCATCACTTTTCTATATAGGTAAGAGTTTATTTTGTAAAATATGAATTTGATTAAGCCCCATACAAGCATCCTTCACATGGTATGCTATGCATAGCTTTCAGTCATCATGATTTAGGTGAATAACCCCAGTCTCTCAACAACACAGATCAAATATCAGTTATTATGGCATATTAATTATGAGTAATTATATAAATTTTGCTTCTAGATATTCAGTCTACAAATCACTACTTAAGTAACAGATGTGTATGATGATCAGTGACCAAATATGTCACTTCTTTCAAAGTCTGTCAGTGGTTAGTCATTCCTCATGTGTTATTCAGTTCATTCACAGACAGCAAAGTGTGTAGTTGCTTCCTTGTCTCCCAATGATAAAACCATGTAAAATTTTACCAAAAAGAAAATGGATAACTAAAAGAAGAAACTGTGAAACAAAGATAAAAGTACACCAATGAGTAAAAAAGTGACAATGCTGGAAATTAAATTTGAAGTAAATATAAATGTGAGTTATAGAAGAAATAGCTGACCTTGGTCTCCATACTGTTTTCCACATTTGGTGCATCATTTTACATTCCCACCAACAGTGTACAGCGTTCTCATTTCTTCACAGCTTTCCCAACTTGTGATACAGTTTGGATATTTGTCTCCTCCAGATCTTATATTGAAATTTGATCCCTAATATTTGGATTATGGGGATGAATCCCTCATGAATGGCTTAATCCCATTCATTGGTGCCATACCAATGGCTTGGTAATGAGTGAGTTCTTATTTGATTAGTTCCCGTGAGAACTAAAAGACTAAAACTAAAAGACTTGCTTTTCTATCTTCCTCCTCTCTTGTCATGTGAAGTCTGCTCCCTAAACACCACCACCACTTTCTGCTGTGATTGGAAACTTCCCGAGACCCTCACCATAAGGAGATGTTGATGCCATGCTTCTCGTACAGCCTGCAGAATTATGAGCCAAATCTACCTTTTTAAAAATAAATTGCTCACTCTCTGATATTTCTTTATAGCAACACAAATGGACTAAGACAACTACTATCTTTTTTTAAATAATAGCTATCCGAACAGATATGAGGTGATATCTCATTGTAGTTTTGATTAGCACTTCCCTAATAACAAATTGTGTTAAGCATCTTTTCACATCCTCATTGGCCATTTGTATGTCTTCTTTGGGAAATGAATCTGGAGGACATTACGCTAACTGAAATAAGCTGGTCACATAAGGACAAGTACTGCATGATTCTGCTTATATTAGATATCTAAAACATTAAAAAACATAGAAGTGCAGAATACAATAGTGGTCACCAGAGGCTGGGAGGTGTGGAAAGTGGGGAGCTATTCTTCAATGTGTATAAAGTTTCAGTTATGCTAGATGAATAAGTTCTGGAGATCTCCTGTACAATATAGTGCTTATTGTTAACAGCATGCTATTGTGAACTTTAAAATTTAAGAAGGTAAATCTCATGTTAAGTGTTCTTATCACAAAAAAATCACACAAGAAAACTTCAGGAGGTGTTGAATATGTCTGTTATTTTGATTGTGGAGATGGTAGCATGGGTGTTTGCATATATCCAAATTCATCAAATTGTACACATTAAATATGTGCAATTCTTTGTATACAAAATATACCTCAACAAAGCTGTTAAAAAACATTTAAAAATAGTACCATCCCTGTGGGGATGTAAACAAACTGAAATAAAGGAAAATAAGGGGTATGACAATTCACCAAGCTTTTAAAAATTGCATGTTCCATATCATAATTTATATGGTGAGCAAAAAAAAAAGCAAGCACTATACAAGTTACATGTAAACTGTTTACAAAGAAATAAAACACTTTAATTCTCAATATCCCTAGTGTTCTAAATTATAATGTACTAAATAAATATCAGTTTTACTAAGTTTTTATTTCCTAAATATTTATAACTGACAGCAAAAAAGATTTTGTGGTCTTGAAACAAATTGTAAAGGTCACAAAGCAATTGTAATTTTCCGCATAGATTATTAAGATTATTTTGTAGGATTTTAGTTTTTGTGTTTTAGTTTAGTTTTTTGTAGGATTTTAGTTTTCATTTTGATGGTCCCACACTATCAAGTAAAGTCAACACTGCCTTTTTATGTCTCCTACCTGTGCAAAATCTTTACTTATTCCAGGTAGTCTAATGTGAACTTTTGTGATATTTAAATCTGATACAAACAGAGCTAAGATCTCATACTTGAATATTAATTTTGTTTCTAATAATTTAGTTTTTTAAATGAATGGGGCCTTACTAATTCTCTAGCTGCACAAATCATGCTACTCCTTCCTTCACTCACCATGCCCCACTGAGTCTTTCATTGTTTGGACGCATTAGTCCTTTCATATCTGAGGCGTTTACATTGGGAGTGCTTCCTTCTGCCTGGTATGCTTCTGTAATCTCTTTTAATGTCATTAATCTCATTCAACCTTCAGGTCTTAGGTTAAATATCATTTTCCCAAATCTTCCAGTATTAGGCCTTCCTCTTGCATTATCTCTCAGTATATATTATAATTTATTCTATGTGCTTATCAAAATTTGTGTTTATATGTGTGGTTATTTACTTAATTTATCTCCACTAAATTATTAGCTCCGTAAGTGAATAGATGAATAGTGTCTGTTTTGTTGACTTTTACGTCTCCAGTGCCAAACATAGTGCCTGGTACAAAGTAAATGCTAAGTAAATATGTGGTCAATTAATGGATTAACAAATACTTGTTAAAGAAATATACAAATTGGAAAAACAAGAAATAGGCTAGGATAAAGTGATGCTTATGCCAGCAGATAAAAGCATGGTTTGTTGGGGAAAACACTAGGTTAGGATTTTGAGATCCTGGTTTTGATTCCAGTATAAACCTTTGGCTTCCATTGTCCAACTGCTCTTCCTGCTCTATGGTCCTTTGACCAATCTCATCACTCTCATAATTCAACTATGTTTTCCATGTTGATCACTTCAAAATCTTTGTCTCCAGCCAGCGTTACCTCCTATCTATAGATCTATATATGCAATTGGTCTTCTGGACATCTCCACATCAGTACCCCACAAACAGCTTACATGCAACAAATCCTAAATGAAACATTTCTATCCAAATCCTGCTTCTCCTGAAATTCCTAACTCTTTTATTGCAAACATTATTTACTTTGTCAATAAGTTATGAATCTGGAAGTTATTTTGTTACTCTACAAATCTAGTCAGTCACCAAGACCCACCAAAATCTCACCTCCTAAAATCTCACAATCCCACTCCTTATTCCCCAGCCCTATCTCAACTTACCTAGCTCAACCCTCTTCATTTTTGCCTGGACTGATTCTATCCCTTCTATTCCTATATCTTTTATACCTATTCTCCTCACAGATATTGCAGTGATTTTAATATGCTACGTCTATATTTTTTTTTTCTCCTATCCTCCCTTTGTTGCCTAAGAATCTTAGGAAAGTTGAAGAATCTTAGGATATTTTTGCTTCACTCTCGCAGTGCCTATATTTACCATGAATGGAGGCAATATGAGCCCAGGTTACATACTATAATTGTTATAAATACTTATATATGTTACTTCTTTCCTGTATTTCACAATTTCCCCTAACTTATCCACCTCTGAGGCCATAACAACTTGTTTTCTATAAAAAGCAGTAAGAGTTTTCAGAAAATTGGAATATTTCTGCACTCTCCGCCTTTGCCCTCAATTCTGTTCCTCTTCTGGTGTCCTGCCAATTATTTTAACTTCCTCAGGGGGCTGTTGACATTTGTGATTTTCACCCCTGGAAAAGCTCCAGACAATCTGAGCACTATCAGCATCTTAGTGTCAGGAATATTGCCTCTCAAATGGTTGACAAACACTATGAACACATCAATCATATGAACATAATCTATCCCATACTCACAAAAGAAAATAGGCATCCCTTAATATTCACAAGGTATTGGTTCCAGGGCCCTCCACAGATACCAAAATCCACAGATGTCCAAGTCCCTTATATAAAATGGCATATAGTATTTGCATATAACCTTTGCACATCTTCCCATATATTTTAAATAATATCCAGATGACTTATAATGCATGATACAATGTTAGTGCTATGTAAATAGTTATTATACTATATTTTTATTTGTATTATTTCATTGCTATAATATTATTTTATTTTGAAATATTTTTGATTCATGGTTGATTGAGTTCACAGATGTGGAACCCATAAATACAGAGGGCTGGCTGTATTATGGATCCCCAAGATGAAAGTGAATGCAAAATGTTACTCTATAGTACTCATTAAAAAAAAAAAAAAAAGGGATGAGGAACATTTGCTGTAAGTGGCTAGAGATGATCACAGAGGAATCTTTTCCTCTGAGTTGAGTGCTGATCTACTTCACCCCGATTATATTTTTAAGTACCACATTTTATTTTAGCCTACCACATTATAAAATATATATAAATATGATCGTGGTAACTCTGCTTAGAACCCTTAAATGGCTACCCATGGCTTCAATGGAGTTCCCTTAAAAGATAGTGGCCACATTTTTTAATGACATGCAAGGCCCACTGTTGCCTAAATTCTTCCCTCTCTTAATGTGTCTCCTAGTACTCCATGCCTTGCAACATACACAAAAGCAAACTCCTTCCAGCTGCCTCCTCTCCTCCATTTAATCCTTATGAATTTGCTCATTTCATCTCTCTTTTATGTGATGGTAATTCCTAATCAACCTTTAACATTCAAAGCAGAGAGGACACCAGCAAGATGGTGGAGTAGGAGATCCCAGCCTTTTTTCTTCCCACAGAGAACAGTTGGACAACTATCCACAAACAAAAACAGTTTTGGAAGGGCTCCTCAGGAGTCCCCTTAAGAAGCAACACAAATAGAGTAAAAGAAAAAAACATGAGAATGACCTCACAAAAAGGATCACTAGGGAGACCAGCATAGCTGAGACATTTGCTGATGGGTTGGAACAGAAAAGAAAGATGGAGACTATCAGTATTAGACACCTGGTGAGGGCCACTGTCATCTGTACTGGCATGATCTTCACAGCAGTCTGGGACACTTCTCCACTGAGGTCCTCAACAGCCCTCATGGCTGCCACACATCCCACACACCCTTCACCACCATGAACCAAACAGGGTTAGCTTTCGAAGACCTCACTGGCTTGTTCCAACAGAGGACCCCAGAAATGTTGACTACTGAGGAAGTCAACAGAATAGCCACAGTGGACCTCCTGCAGCATTCACAACTGACATCCCTCAGTTTTTACGTCCACAGTCTCCAGGTGCCTAAGCTAACACCCCTCCTACTACTCCTCTCTGGAGCCACCCCAGCTTCTGCCACCACAAGCATGTCAGCCCAGGGACCCAGCACAGACACAGTGCACATGCCCATGAGTGGCCTCAGAACCCCAACCAGACCCTGGCTCCCATCACTACGTGCTTGCCAGCAGCTAACCACTACAGCCAGCCCTAGTATCCAGCTATGAGAGCACAAGCATGCAGCCCTTCTCCCATTGCTTGCCTCCACAGCTAAACATGCACACACAGTCAGCCTGATCATTGTTACTGACAAGCAGCTAATCTCTGCAACTTTTCACACATATGCCACCAACTCCAAATCCTATAGCCATGGGTGTGTACTCCACTGGCCCCTACTGATAAATGTGTGCCTAAAGTCAACCCCAGCTCTTGCACCTAACCTCAGCCCTCATCACTGTACACATGATTGCAGCTGGCCACCTCACCACACACATGCCTGCAGCCCACCTCCACAGATAAGCATGAGCCCACCACCATAATTTTGAAGCCAAAGAACACAATGACTGAATTAAATGCAATAGGGAACTTCAACAGCAGACTAGAACAAGAAGAATAAACATAAAGAAACCCAGAGATAGAGATAGATAGAACAAGAAGAATAAAAAATAAATAACCCCAGTCAGAGGATGATTTATAATTATTTTTCTTTCGGAAAAAAGAATGAAGAAAGCCTATTTTATCTATGGGCACCATCAAAATAATTAAATTTGTATTATGGAAGTTCTACAAGGACAAGAGAAACAAAATGACAGAAAGCTTATTTAAAATACAGAGACTGAAAACTTCCCAAATCTGGGGAACAATGTAAAGATCCAGGTATATAAAGCTCAAAAGTCTTCAATACATTCACCCCAAAGAAGACTTCACCAAAACGTAGTATGATTGACCTGTAAAAAATCAAAGACACTCAGAAATAAAGCCACAAACCTACAACCATCTGATCTTTGACAAGACCAACAAAAGAAACGGTGAAAGGACTCCCCAGTCAATAAATGAGGCTGGGATAACCAGATAGCCATATGGCAAAGACTGAAGCTGGACCCCTACCTTTCATCATATAAAAAAAATTAACTCAAATTTAAAGAGAGGCTGAGTATGGTGACTCACACGTGTAATCTCAGCACTTTGAGAGGCCATGATGGGCAGATTGCCTGAGGTCAGAAGTTCAAGACCAGCCTGGCCAATATAGCAAAACTCCATCTCTACTAAAACTACAAAAATTAGCTGGGCATGGTAGTCCATGCCTGTAATCCCAGCTACACAAGAGACTGAGGCAGGAGAACTTTTGAACCCAGGAGATGGAAGTTTCTGTGAGCCAAGATTGTGCCACTCCACTCCATCCTGGGCATCAAAGCAAGACTCCATCTCAAAAAAATGAAAAAATTGAAAAAAAAGATTTAAATGTAAGATCTCAAACTACAAGAATTCAAGAACACAACCTCAACGTCAGCCTTAGCAAAGAATTTTTGGCCAAGTCTCCAAAAGCAATTGCAATAAAAACAAAAATTGGCATGTGGGACTGTATTGGTCCCTTCTTGCACTGCTATAAATAAATGCCTGAGACTGGGTAATTTATAAAGAAAAGAGGTTTAATTGGCTCACCGTTCTGCAGGCTGTACAGGAAGCATGATGCTGGCATCTGTTTCTGGGGAGGCCTCAGGAAACTCTGAATCATGGTGGAAAGCAAAGGGGAAGCAGGCAAGTCTTAATGCATGGTCAGAGCAGGAGAAAGAGAGAGGAGAGAGATGCTACACACTTTTAAACAACCAAATCTCCTGAGCACTCTATCAAAAGAACAGTACTAAAGGAATAGTGCTAAATCATTCATGAAGGATTGACTCTTGTGATCCAATCACCTTCCACCAGGCCTTTCCTCCAACACTGGGTATTACAACTGACCATGAGATGTGGATGTGGACACAGATCCTAACCATATCATTCTGCCCCTGGCCCCTCCGAAATCTCCTGTCTTTCTCACATTTCCACATACAATCATGCCTTCCCAACCATCCCCCAAAATGTTAACTCATTCTAGCATTAACTCAAAAGTTCAAGGTCCACAGTCTCTTCTGAGACAAGACTAGTCCCTTCTGCCTATGAGCTTGCAAAATAAAAAACAAGTTACTTCCACAATACAGTGGGAGTATAGGCATTGGATAAATACTACCATTCCAAAAGGGAGAAATCAGCTAAAAGAAAGGGGCTCCAGGCCCCAAGCAAGTCCAAAACACAGCAGAGCAGTCATTAAATCTTAAAGCTCCAAAATAATCTCCTTTGACTGTCTGTCTCACATCCAAAGCATACTGGTGCAAGAAGTGGATTCCCAGGTTTTGAGCAGCTCCCCCATTGTGGCTGCTCTCATGAGCTGGTGTTCAGTGCTTGTGTCTTGTGGTGTTGGTGCAAGCTGTCAGTGGCTCTATAGTCAAAGGTCTGGAGGATGGTGGCCCTCTTCTAACAGTTCCACTAGGCAGTGCCCCAGTGAAGACTCTGTATTGGGGCTCCAGTCCCACATTTCCCATCTTCTCTGCCCTAGTAGAGGTTCTCCATGAGGGCTCCACCCCTGTAGCAAGCTTCTACCTGGTCATCCAAGCTTTTCCATACATCATCTGAAATCTAGGCAGAGACTTTCAAACCTCAGCTCTTGCACTCTGAAGACCTGCAGACTTGGCATCATGTGGAAGCTGCCAGGGCTTATAGCTTCCACCCTCTGAAGCAGCAGCCTGAGCTATGCCTGGGTCCCTCTGGGCCGTGACTAGAACTGAAGCAGCTTGGATGCAGGAACCGGTGTCCCAAGGCTGTTCAGAGTGGCAGGCTCCTGGGCTGGCCCATGAAACCATTCTTCCCTTCCAGACCTCCAGGCCTGTTATGGGAGGGGCTGCCACAAAGGTCTCTGAAATGCCTTGGAGGCCTTTTCCCCATTGTTTTGGTTATCAGCATTTGCCTTCCTTTTAGTTATGCAAATTTCTGCAGCCTGCTTGAATTCCTCCTCTGAAAATGGGTTTTTCTTTTCTACCACATGGCCAAGCTGCAAATTTTCCAAACTTTTATACTTTGCTTCCCTTTTAAATATAAGTTCCAGTTTCAGGCCATTTATTTGCTCATGCATATGAGCATAGGTTGTTGGAAGCAACCAGGTTACATCTTGGACAAGCTACTAAGAAATTCCACCAAATGCCCTAAATCATCTCTCCCAAATTCAAAGTTCCACAGATTCCCAGGGCAGGGGCAAAATGCAAAAAGAAAAAAGAAAAGAAAAGAAAGCTGTAAACAGAGTAAATGAACAACCTACAGAATGAGAGAAAATATTCACAAGCTATCCATCTGACAAAGGCCTGATATCAAGAATCTTTGCAAAACTTAAGTCAAAAAGCAAAGAGCAAATAACCCCATTAAAAATGGGCAAAGGACATGAGCAGACACTTCTCAAAAGAAGACATGTGAGTCGTCAACAAACCTATAAAAAAAGTTCTGTATCACTAATCATTAGAAAAATGCAAAGCAAACCGACAATGAGATACCATCTCACTCCAGTCAGAATGACTATTATTAAAAAATCAAAAGCCAGAAAACAACAGATGTTGGTGAGGCTGCTGAAAAAAAAGCAAATGCTTATACACTGTTGGTGAGAATGTAAATTAGTCCAGCCACTGTGGAAAACAGTCTCGAGATTTCCCAAAGTACTTAAAACAGAGCTAACATTCAACCCAGCAGTCCTATTAATGGGTACATGTCCTAAGTAAAATAAATCATTCTACCAAAAGGATATATGAACTTGTAAATTTACTGCTGCATTATTCACAATAGCAGAGACATGGAATCAACCTAGATGCCCATCAATGGTAGATTGGATAAAGGCAATGTGCCACATATATAAAGTGGAATACTATGCAGCCATAAAACAGAAAAATATATCCTTGACAGCAACATAAAGGCAGCAGGAGGCCATAATTCTAAGCAAATTAAGAACAGAAAACCAAACACCACATGTTCTCACTTATAAGTGGGAGCTAAACATTGAGCACACATGGATATAAATATGGGATCAATAGACACTGTAGACTATTGGGGATGTAGGTAAAAAGGGGGGACTTTAAAAACTACCTATCAAGGTACTATGCTCACTTCCTGGGTGAAAAGATTCATACCCCAAACCTCAGCATCATTCAATATCCCCATGTAACTAACCTGTATCCCCCGTAACTAAAGTAAAAGTTGAAATTTTTTTTAAAAATCAGAGATAAAGAATTCTCTAAGCAGCAAGAAAACATAAGCACATGATATACACAGAAATCTTAGTAAGGCTATTAGTGAATTTCTCAGCAGAAAATTTGCAGACCAGGGTAGAGTGAGATAATACATTCAAATTGTTGAAAGCAAAAACTGCCACTCAAGAATACTTTACCTGGCAAAGCAGTCCTTCACATATGATGGAAAAAGGAAGAATTCTCCAGATTTACAAAAAAAAAGCTGAGATAGTTATCACTAGACCTGCCTTACAAGAAATACTAAAAGGAGTTCTTCAATCATAAGTGAAAGTTGCTAATTATTATCATAAAAACATATAAATGTAGAAAAGTCCTTGGTAAAAGTAAGCACACAGTCAAATTCAGAATACTTCAATTTTTTTGTTTTTTGTTTTTTTGTTTTTTGGACAGAGTCTTGCTCTTTTTGCCCAGGCTGGTGTACAATGGCACAATCTTGGCTTGCCACAACCTACACCTGGGTTCAAGCGAATCTCCTGCCTCAGCCTCTCGAGTAGCTGGGATTACAGGTATGCACCACCACACGAAGCTAATTTTGTATTTTTAGTAGAGCCGGGGTTTCTCCATGTTGGCCAGGTTGGTCTCAAACTCCCGACCTCAGGTGATCTGCCCGCCTTGGCCTCCCAAAGTGCTGGGATTTCAGGCATGAGCCACTGCACCCAGCCCAGAATACTTTAATATTTTTAATATTTTAATAATGGTATGTAAATTGCTTATAACTCATATGAAGGTTAAAAGATAGAAGTATTATTACAAAAACCACAGCTACAATTTTATACAAAGATGTACAATATAACATCCAAAACATAAAACATTTCGGAAAGTAAAACTGTAGATTTTATGTACGCAATTGAAGTTAAGTTGCTATCAGCTTAAATTGTTTGGTATAACTATAAGAGGTTTCATGTCAGCTTAATTATAACCACAAAGCAAAAGCGTATAGCAGATACACAAAGAAAAAGAGAAAATAATCAAAGCATACCACTCCAAAATAATACATGTTATTTTACAAGGAAAATGAGCAAGCCAAAAAAAAAAAGTAAATAAAAACAGGATTTACAGTACACACAGAAAACAATTTTTTTTTTTGAGACGGAGTCTCACAGTGTCACACAGGCTGGAGTGCAGTGGCGCAATCTTGGCTCACTGCAAGCTCCACCTCCCGGGTTGACACCATTCTCCTGCCCCAGCCTCCAGAGTACCTGGGACTACAGGCTCCCGCCACCACGCCTGGCTAATTTTTTTGTATTTTTTAGTAGAGATGGGGTTTCACCATGTTGGCCAGGATGGTCTCGATCTCCTGACCTCATGATCCACCCACCTCGGCCTTCCACAGTGCTGGGATTACAGGCGTGAGCCACCACGCCCGGCCCCAGAAAACAATTTTTTAAATGGCAATAGTGAATCTATTTTTAAATGTAAATAGACTAACCTCTATCAAAAAACATAAAGTGGCTGAATGGACATTTTTTAAAAAAGACTCAACTGTCTGTTACCTACAAGAGACTTATTTCACATAGAGAACATTCCATCTAACTGCAGCACATAACACATTATTTTCAAGCAAACATGGACCATTCTCCAGAATAGATTATATGTTAGACCATAAAACAAGCCTTAACAAATTTTAAAAGATTAAAACCATATCGAGTATCTTTTCTGACTATAATGGTATAAAACTGAAAGTCAATAATAGAAGGAATTTCATAAAATACATAAATATATGGAAGTTAAACAATATACTCTGTAACAAGTGGGTCAAATAAGAAATCGAAGAAGAAATTTAAAAGTGTTTTTAGACAAATGAAAGTGAAAATACAATGTACCAAAACCTATGGGATTATGCAAAAGCAATTCTAAGAGAGATATCTATAATAAATGCTTACATGAAAAAGAAGAAAGGTCTCCAAAAATCACAACAACTTAGCATTAAACCTCATAGAATCAGGAAAAGAGGAACAAACTAAGCCCAAATTTCATAGAATGTAGGAAATAAAAATCAGAGCATAAATAAATAAAGCAGAGACTAAAAAAGCAATAGAAAAGATTACAAAACTAACTTGGATCTTGAAAAGATAAAATTGACAAACTTTTAGCTAGACTGAAAAAGGAGCAAAGGTACAAATATTTCTAATCAACATTAGTATTTCTAATGAAATACTTCTAATGAACATTAATGCAAAAATCCTCAACAAAATATTAGCAAACCATTATTCAACAACATATAAAAAATGATACATTATGACCAAGTAGGATTTATCCCTGGAATGGAAGTTTGGCTTAACATACACAAATCAATCAATGTAATACACCACACCAACAGAACAAAAAGCCACATGATCATCTCAATACATCAAGAAGGGACATTTCAAAAAGTTCAATACCCTTTCTTGATATAAAGTCTCAAAAATTTAGATACAGAAGAAATTTTTTCTCAAATTATAACAGCCATTTATAAAAGATCCAAAGCTGACATAATAATCAATGGAGAAAACATGAAAGCTTTTTTTTTGTAAGATCCAATACAAGGTAAGGATGCCTACTATTGCCATCTCTATTCAACATAGACTGAAAGTACTAGTAAGAACAATCAGACAATAAAAGAAAACAAGAGTATCCAAATCTGAAAAGAAGAAATAAATTATTTGTAGATGACATGACCTTATATGTAGAAAACCTTAAAGACACCACCAAAAAACTGTTAGACCTATAAAATGAATTCAATAAAGTTACGAGATACAAAATTAACATTCAAAAACTCAGTTGCATTTTTTCCTCCAATAATGACTTACCTCAAAATGAAAGTTTTTAAAGTCCCATTTACAATAGCATCAAAAGAATAAAACTTTTGAAATAAATCTAAATAAGGAAATGAAAGACCTGTACACTGAAAACTATAAAACATGAATCAAAAAACTGAACATGATATAAATAAATGAAAAGATATTTCATGATATAGATTGGGAATAATTACTATTGTAAAAATGCCCATACTACTCAAAACAATCTACATATGCAAAGCATACTTCATCATCATTCCAATAACATTTTCCACAGAAATAAAACAAAATTCTAAAATTTATATGGAACCACAATATATGCCACAAAATGTATACAGAACCACAAAATACCTGCGCAAAAGCCAAATAAAAGTGAAGAAAAAAAAAAATTGGAAGCATTACATTCCTTAATTTCAAATTATACTGCAAAGCTACAGTATTCAAAGGGTATGATACTGGCATAAAAACAGACACATAGACTAATGTAACAGATTTTAGATCCCCAAAGTAAACCCAAGCATATGTGGTGAACTAATTTTCAACGAGGATACCAAGAATACAAAATTGTAATTAGATTAGTCTCTTCAATAAATGGTGTTAGGAAAACTAAATATATACATGAAAAAGAATGAAACTATATGTTTATCTTACATCATACACAAAAATCAACTTAAAATAAATTGGAGACTTAAATATAAGACCTGAAACTAACATTTCTAAAGGACATTGGACAAAGCTCTTGACATTGGCCTTGGCAGTAATATTTTTGGATATCACACCAAATGCTTAGACAACAAAAGCAAAAGTAAACAAGTAAAACTATATCAAACTAAAAAACGTATACACAGGAAACAATCAACAAAATGCAAAGGCAGCCTATGAACTAATAGAATATTTTCAAACTATATATCTCAAAAGGGGCTAATACTCAAAAATATGTAAGTAATTCACACAACTTGATAGAAAATAGTAATAATAACCTGATTTTAAAACGGACAAATAACTACACAGTTTTCCAAAGAAGACATTAAAAATGGTCAACAGGCCTATGAAAAGGTACTCAACATAACTAATTATTAGGGTAATACAAATTATAACTACAATGAGGTATCACCTCACATCTTTTAGAATGACTATTTTTTTGAAAGTTAACAGAATATTTTATTAACAAAAAGAAATATTTACTAATATGGGCATAGCATAACTTAATTTTGTATATAAAAAACTCTAATTCTAATTTTACCCTTTTTGTACATCATTCATGTAACATTCTACAGTAGAGAATTTATTAATATGCCTTTACATATATACATTTAGGCATACACAGATATGTACATACACAAATAAATAATACGTTTTAAATTTTACATTTTAACTATAGTTTTAAAATTAAATCTATTAGATAAAATAATATGTATGTCAAAATAAAATTTACCATCTGAATAAATCATCAACTTTCCTAATAAACAGAAGA
>NW_016805390.1:2945528-2983607 GCF_001698545.2 Rhinopithecus bieti
GCTTTGTTTACCTACTTAAGCCTCAGCAATGGTGGGCGCCCCTCCCCCAGCTCCGCTGCTGCCCTTGCAGTTAGATCGCAGACTGCTGTGTTAGCAATGAGGGAGGCTCCGTGGGCGTGGGACCCTCCCAGCCAGGTGTGGGATATATTCTCCTGGTGTGCCCGTTTGCTTAAAGCGCAGTATTGGAGTGGGAGTTACCCGATATTCCAGGTGTTGTGTGTCTCAGTTCCCCTGGCTAGGAAAAGGGATTCCCTTTCCCCTTGCGCTTCCCAGGTGAGGCGATACCTCGCCCTGCTTCAGCTCTCTCTGGTCAGGCTGCAGCAGCTGACCAGCACCGATTGTCCGGCACTCCCTAGTGAGATGACCCCAGTACCTCAGTTGAAAATGCAGAAATCACCGGTCTTCTGTGTCGCTCGCGCTGGGAGTTGGAGACTGGAGCTGTTCCTATTCGGCCATCTTGCTCTAGAATGACTATTATCAAGAAGACATGATAACAAATATTGGCAAGGATGTGGAAAAAGAGAGTCCTTATACTCTATTGGTCGTAACGTAAATTGGTGCAGCCATTATGGAGAACACCAAAGAAGTTCTTCAGAAATAAAACAGAGCTATTATAGGACTCGCCAATCCCTCTTCTAAATATATACACAAAGGAAATGAAATCAGCACCTTTTGGAGATATTTGCACTCTTTGGTCATCACAGCATTATTCACAATAGCCAAGATATGGAAACAACCTAAGTGTGCATGGATAGATAAAAGGCTTAAGAAAATTATGGTGTATATGAACAATGAACTATTAGTTGACCTTTAGAAAGCAGGATATTCTGTCTTTTGTGAACACATGAATGAACCTGGAGTGAGTTTTGCTAAGTGAAATAAGCCAGGCACTAAAAGAAAAAGATAACATGATCTCACTGACATGTAGAATCTTAAAAAAAACTAAAATACATAGAAACAGAGTGGAAAGGTGGTTATCAGATATGGAGACAGTAGGGGAAATAAGGAGATACAGGTTGAAGAGTAAAACGTTGCAGTTCTGTCAAATGAATATGTAGAGATCTAATGTATAGCATGAGGAGGACAATAGTTAATAATATTGTGTACTTTACATCTGCTATGAGAGTAGATTTTAGGTGCTCTTAACCACAAAAAAAGCCCAACTGACATAATGAATATGTTCATTTGCTTGATTGCAATAACCATTTCACTGTTTATAAGTGTATCAAAACATCATGTGATGCACCTTAAATATACACCATTTAGAAAGGAGAAAAATTATCAAACAAAGAAGACATACCACGTGGCCAATACATTCATGGAAAAAAGCCCAACATCACTAATCATTAGAGAAACAAATTAAAATCACAATGAAACAGATGGATAGTATAAGACCAAAGATTAAACTCTTGAAATAATCAAAAGGAAAAGCCAGATATAAAAAACATGTAACCAAAACAGAGAATGCTTTTGATGAACTCATCAGTAGACTGGACATGGCCAAGAAAAAGAATCAGTGAGCTAGAAGACAATGCAATAGAAACTTCCCTAATGAAAATGGGCAAATAAATAAATAAGAGAGAGAGAGGAAATAATGAAAATCAAAAAGAGAGCACATTCAACGTATAAAGAAAAAAATTAAAGGTATAACGTACTTATAATTGGTATCCCATAAGGAGAAAAGGGAGAACAGAATTAGGAGAAATATGTAAATAATGGCTGAGAACTTTTCGAAATTACTGACATATACCAAACCACAAATATAGGAAACTCAGAGAATAACAAACATGATTAAATACCAGAACAAATGAAAACAAACAATACCCTAGAAAAATCATTACCAATCTGAAGAAAACTAGAGACAAAATGTTAAGAGGCCAGAGTTATATACACATATGCATAAACACACACAAACACACACACTTCACTACCCAAAGAGGAACAATAATTTAATTACAGTAGATTTCTCACCAGAAACCATATAACCAAGATAACAATAATATAAAATGTCCAAAATGTTGTAGAAAAGTAACACCAAGAATTTTAATCCCAATAACATAATCTTTTAAAGTGAAAAAATAAGAAGATTTTTCAGAGAAACAAAGCTGAGTAAATTCAATACCAGTAGCCTACTCCAGCAAGAAATGTTAAAAGGAGAACAGAATACAGTGTAGAATATATAGTGCAGAAATTGAAAGCTCCATAAATAAAGAAGGTTGGCAATGGAATAAATGACGATTTTTTAAAAAGCCAAACAAAATTATGAGACGTCATCTTACACCTGCTAAAATGGCTATGATCAAAAAAATAAGTGATAAATTTGAGCAAAAATGTAGAGAAAAAGAAACCTTTGTATACTGTTGTTGGAAATGTAAATTAGTATAGACATTATGGGAAACAGTAGGGAGATTTCTTAAAAATTTAAAAATAGAACTACCATATGATCCAGCAGTCCCACTTCTGGGCATATATCCAAAGTAAATGAATTTAGGATCTTAAGGAGATAGCTTCACTCCCATGTTCATCGCAGCAGTATTCACAATAACCGAGATATGGAATTAATGTAAGTGTCCATCAGTGAATTAATGGGTAAAGAAATGTGATATATATATTCAGCCTTTCAAAAGAAGAAAATTCTGTCAACACAGATATACCTGGAAGATATTAATGTTAAGTGAAAAATACCAGGCACAGAAAAACAAATACTGCATGATTGCACTTATAGGTGGAATCTAAAAAAGTCAATCTCATAGAAGCAGAGTTCAGAATATGGTTGCCAGGGGCTGCACAATGGCAGAAGTGTGAATGGGGAGATATTGGTTAGAGAGTATAAATTTTTGGTTAGGATTAATAAGTTCTAGATATCTATTGAACAGCATAGTGGCTATAATTAATAATAACATAGTATAGTCAAAAATTGCTAAGACAGCACATCTTAAATATTTCTGCCAGAAAAAGTTAAGTATGTGAGGTGATAAATATAATGCTTGATGTGATTTAATCATTTCATAATGTATACATATATCAAAACATCACATTTGGCTTCTTGTGGCCAAGATGGCCAACTAGAAGCAGCTAGTCTGTGTGGCTCACAGAGAGGAACAAAAGGGGAGAGTAAATACAGCATATTCAACTGAAACATCCTGGTACTGTCATTGAGACTAATCAAGGAAACAACTTGACTTACAGAAAATGAAGAAAATCAAGACAGAACAACAGCCCACCCAGTAACAACACAGAACCAGGGGAACATCCACCACCCAGGGAAGTGGTGAGTGAATGTGCAACCCCAGGAAACCATACTTCTCCCACAGATCTTTGCAATCCTGAGGTTAGGAGATCTCCTTGTGAACCTGCTTTACCAGGGCCTTCAGTCTGACAGACAGAGCTATGTGAGGTCTCAGCAGATCAGCTGCTCAGGAATGCATGAGGCCCTGGAGCCTTAGATACTCAGGCTTTCCAACCTGCAGGCCCCACTTCTGTATAGCACCTCACAAGATAAGACACACTAGCTTGGAATTCCAGCCAGCCACCAGTAGCAGCATTGCACCTCCCTAAGAAGGAGCTCCCTATGGGAGGGACAGGCCAACATGTTTGCTGCTTGGGCACCTCAGCCATTCCAGGCTTTAGTCTTTGAGAGTCCGAGCTGACCAGGAGTGGAAGTGATCCTTCAGCATAGAACAGCTGCTGTACCAAAACGTGGCCAGACTACTGCTTTAAGTGGGTGCCCAATCCCATTCCTCCTTACTGAGAGGGACATCTCAACCAGGGACTCTAGTTACCCACCTCTCATGTTCTCCAACCAACAGAGATTTGAATTCTTCCTGGGACAGCACCCTCACAGGGAGCGGTGGACTGTCATCTTTGTTGTTGGGGCAACTTAGCCAATCTAGCCTTCAGACTTTGGAGAGTCTGAGCTAACCAGGGATGGAAGGAATCTCCCATCACAGCACAGCTGCCCTACCAAAATGTGGCCAGACTGCTCCTTTAAGCGGGTTTCCGATTCCACCCCTCCTCACTGGGTGGGAGCTCCCAACCAGGGCCCTCAGTCACCACTGTCAGTGTTTTCTGGCCAACAGAGAATTGTAATCTCCCTGGGATGGAGATCCCAGAGGGAGGGATGAGCCGCCATCTTTGCTGTTTGGGTGATTTCACCATCCCAGCCTTTGGGCTTCAGAGTGTCTGAGGTGACTGGGGACTGAAGTGGATCCCCAGCATAGCAAAGTCACTCTACCAAAATGTGGCCAGAGTGCTTTTTTAAGTGGGACCCCAATCCCATTCTGCCTCACTGGGTGGGAACCTCCCAAATGATGTCTCCAGCCACCTCCTACAGGTGCCTTTGGGCCAGCAACAGGCTCGTGCCTCTCTAGGACAGGCTACCAGAGGGAGAGACAGCCTGCTATTTTTGCTATTTCACAGCCTTCACTGGTGGTACCTACAGGTACTGGAAAATCCAAGGTGCCTGGTAACTAGAATGGGCCCCAAGCATACACAGCAGCCCTATGGAAAAGAATCCAGACTGCTACATGGGTGTCCATGCCCCTAACTCCTTAAGGGCAGGTCCTTCAGGCCTGGGCCTCCAGCCACACAACATCAGAGCTATTGCACCCGTAACAACTTGGCAACTCCCTGGACAGAGCCTCCAGGTCAACTGAAAACCTCTTTGCCACTGCCTCTGCAGTGGCACTGCCTTTGCCACCCTCAGACTAATGAAAGGGCAAAGACCCTAAGTGCCTTATCCACACCTCCAACATCCTCCCCACATATCCCCCAAAACTTCTTATCACAAGAAAGGGAACCCCTGGCTTAGGCCCACAGCACAAACCCTCCATCGTGGGCTGATTGCACTGAGTGATTGCTGACTTACCTGCATCTCTCTGGGGTGAAGCCCCCAGAAGATAAGCAAATGACCCTCAGAAACAACCACTACTGAATTCCTTTCCTCTTCTGCCTTCAAGTTGGGGAACAAACATAAAGACTAAAATCTCCCCAGAGCTGCAGGGAGCAGCCTAGGAGTGCCACATCACAGTCTACCACCAGCACTCATGGGGGAGAGGAACCCACACTTTCAGAACACAAAGAGGGAACATAGCTGCAACTGTGAGGAAATATAGGGGAGCCACACACCGAGCAAGAGTCTACAAACTGACCAACAAGCTTGCCACCTGGTGGATCACACCCCAAAGCTTCAACCATAAAAATACCTCACTAACATACCCCCCTTTGAAACCAGAGACAAGAAGGCAGCATCAAATAAAGACCCTGCAAAAAGACTCACCCCAGCGACAACATCCAGAAAAGAAGTCTATTGACTATACTCAATCTATACCGCAGTTAAAGAAACACCCACACTCAGAAATGAAAAAAAAAAAAAACAGTGCAAGAAATCTGGCACCTCAAATGGCCAGAGTATTATATGTCCTCCAAATGACCACACCAGTTCTCCAACAAGAGTTCTTAATAAGGCTGAACTGGCTGGAATGACAGAAATAGAATTCAGAATATGGATAGGAACAAAGATCATCAAGGTTTAGGAGGATGACAATACCCAATCCAAGGAAAATAAGAATCACAATAAGGTGATACAGGAGCTGAGGGATAAAATAACCGATATAAAAAAGAACCTAGTGGGTCTGACAGAGCTGAATAACGAAACATAGGAATTTCACAATGCAATCACAAGTATTATTAAATAACAGCAAAATAAACCAAGCTGAGGAAAGAATCTCAGAACTTGAAGACTCGCCCTCTGAAATAAGATGGTCAGACAAAATGAAAGTAAAAGGAATAAAAAGGAATGAACAAAATCTCTGAGAAGTATGGGATTATGTAAAGAGGCCAAATCTATACATCATTGGCATCCCTGAAATGGGGAGGGAAAAAGTAAACAACTTGGGAAACATATTTCAGGATATCTCCCATGAAAACTTCCCCAACCTTGCTAGAGAAGTCAACAGTCAAATTCAGGAAACACAGAGAATTCCTGCAAGATTCTCCACAAGAAGATCATCCTCAAAACACATAATTGTCAGGTTTTCCAAGGTCAGGATGAAGGAAAGAATGTTAAAGGTAGCTAGATAGAAAGCTCAGGTCACGTACAAATGAAACCTCATTAGGTTAATAGAGCACATCTCAGCTGAAACCTTCCAAGCCAGAAGAAATTGGAGGCCTATATTTAACATTCTTAAAGAAAGAAATCTTCAACTAAGAATTTCATATTCAGGCAAACTAAGCTTCCTAAGTGACGGTGAAATAGAATCTTTTTATATAAGCAAATGTTGGGGAAATTCATTACCACTAGACCTGCCTTACAGGAGATCTTGAAAAGAGCAATAAATAAAAGAAAGAAAGATTGGAAACAGCTAATACAAAAATACACTTAAATGCACAGACTAGTGTCATAGTAAAGCAACTACACAAACAAACCAACATAATAACCAGCTAACAGCACAATGACAAGATCAAATCCACAATATCAATACAAACCATGAATGTAAACAAGATAAATGCCCCCACTTAAAAGACAGAGTGGCAAGCTGGATAAAAAGCAAGACTTAATGTATGCTGTCTTCAAGAGACTCATCTCACACATAATGACACTCATAGGCTCAAAATAAAAGGATGGAGAAAAATCTGTCAAGCAAATAGAAAATAGAAAAGGTAGGGGTTGCAATACTAATTTTAGACAAAATGGATTTCAAACGAACAAAGATCATAAAAGAAGAAGAAGGGCATTACCTAATAGTAAAGCGTTCAGTTCAACAAGAAGACCTAACTATCCCAAATATATACGCATCCAGTATAGGAGAATCTAAATTTATAAGTCAAGTTCTTAGAGACCTACAAAGAGACGTAGACTACCACACAAAAATAGTGGGGGACTTCAACACTCCACTGAGAATATCAGACAGACCATCAAGGCAGAAAATTAACAAAGATATTCAGGACCTAAACTCAACATTGAGCCAAATGGATCCGACAGACCTTTCAAAAACTCTTTACCCAAAACCAAAAGAGTATACATTCTTCTTATCACTGCATGTCATGTATTCTAAAATTGACCACATCATTGGACATAAAACGATCCTCCACAAATGTAAAAGAACGAAAATCATACCAAACACACCTTAGGACAACAGTGCAATAAAAATAGAATTCAAGACAGTGAAAACGGCTCAAAACCATGGAATACATGGAAATTAAACAGTATGTTCCTGAATGACTGTTAAGTAAATAATGAAATTAAGGCAGAAATCAAGAAGTTCTTTGAAAATAATAAGAACAAAGATAAAACACACAAGAATCCCTGGGACACAGCTAAGGAAATGTTAAGCAGGAAATTCATAGCACTAAATGCCAACATAGAAAAGTTAGATCTCAAATTAACAACCTAATTTCACAACTGAAAGAATTAGAGAAGCAAGAAAAAATTAACTCCAAAGCTAGCAGAAGACGAGAAATAGCAATAATCAGAGCTTAACTGAAGAAAATTGAGGCTCAAAAAACCATGCAAATAATCAACAAATCCATGAGTTTGTATTTTGAGAACATTAATAAAATACATAGGCCACTAGCTAGACTAATACATAGGAAAAGAGAGAAGATTAAAATAAACACAATTAGAAATGACAAAGGGACTGTAATTACTGAACCCACAGAAATAAAAACAACCATTAGAAACTATTACAAACACCTCTACACATACAAACTAGAAAACCTAGAAGAAATGGATAGATTCCTGGACACATATACCCACCCAAAACTAAACAAGAAAGAAGTTGAATCCCTGAATAGACCAATAACAAGTTCTGAAATTGAGACAGTAATTAATAGCCTACCAACCAAAAAAAGCCCAGGACTAGATGGATTCACAGCCAAATTCTATCAGAGGTACAGAGAGGAGCTCATACCATTTCTTCTGAAACTATTCCAAACAATAGAAAAAGAGAGACTCCCTAACTCATTCTGTGAGGCCATCATCATTTTGATACCAAAACCTAGCAGAGACACAACAAAACAAGAAAACTTCAGACCAATATCCTTGATGAATATCAATGCAAAAATTCCAAATAAAATACTGACAAATCAAACCCAGCAGCACATCAAAAATCTTATCCACCACAATCAAATTGGCTTCAACCCTGGGATGCAAGTTTGGTTCAGCATATGCAAATCAATAAATGTAATTCATCACATAAACAGAGCTAAATACAAAACCACATGATTATCACAATATACTCAGAAGAGGCCCTCAATGAAATTCAACATCCCTTCATGTTAAAAACTCTCAATAACTAGGTATTGAAAGAATATAACTCAAAATAATAAGCATCATATATGACAAACCCAAAGCCCATATCATATTGAATGGTCAAAAGCTGCAAGCATTTTCCTTGAAAATCAGTCCAAGAGAAGGATGCCCTCTGTCACCACTCCTATTCAACATAGTATTGGAAGTTCTGGACACAGCAATCAGGCAAGAGAAGGAAATAAAGTGTATTCAAACAGGAAGAGAGGAAGTCAAACTATCTTTGTCTGCAGATGACATAATTCTATATCTAGAAAACTCTGTTGTCTCAGCCCAAAAGCTTATTAAGCTGATAAATAACATCAGCAAAGTCTCAGGATACAAAATCAATGTGCAAAGATTACTAGCATTCCTATACACCAACAACAGGCAAGCTGAGAGCCCAATCATAAATGATCTCCCATTCACAATTGCCACAAAAAGCATAAAATACCTAGGAATACAGCTAACAAGGGAAGTGAAGTACTTCTTCAAGGAGAACTATAACCACTGCTCAAACAAATCAGAGAGGACACAAAAAAATGAAGAAATATTCCATTCTCATGGATAAGAAGAATCAATATTGTTGAAAATGGCCATACTGCCCAAAGTATTTTATGGTTTCAATGCTATTCTCATTAAACTACCATTGGCATTATTTACAAAATTACAAAAGTATTTAAAATTCTTATGGAGCCAAAAGCCTGAATAGCCAAGACAATCCTAAGCAAAAAGAACAAAGCTGGAGGCATCATGCTACCCAACTTCAAACTATACTACAAGGTTACAGTAACCAAAACAGCGTGATACTGGTACAAGAACTAGCACATATGCCAATAGAACATAATAGAGAACTCAGAAATAAGACCACACACCTACAACCATCTGATCTTTGATCTTGACAAAACAAGCAATGGGAAAATGACCTCCCTATTTAATAAATGGTGCTGAGAGTGCTGGCTAGTATGGTAAAGATATACCGTGGAATACTATGCCGCCATGAAAAGGAATGAGATAATGTCTTTGGTAGGTACATGGATGGAGTTGGAAGCCATTATCCTCAGCAAACTAATGCAGGAACAGAAAACCAAACACCATGTGTCCTCACTTATAAATGGGAGCTGAATGATGAAAACATATGGACATGTAAGGAGGAACAACACACAATGGGGCCTGTCAGTTTGGGGGCAGTGGGAGAAAGGAGAACATCAGGAAAAGTAGCTAATGAATGCTGGCTGGGCTTAATACGTAGGTGATGGGATGGTCTGTGCAGCAAACCACCATGGCACACACTTACCTTTGTGACAAACCTGCACATCCTACACATGTACCCCTGAGCTTAAGAGAAAAGTTGAAGAGAGAAAAAAAATCTAATTAAAAAAAAAGAGAGAAAGAATAAACACTGGCACAGACAAGGATGCCCTCTCTCGCCACTTCTATTCAACATAGTATTGGAAGTCCTAGCCAGAGCAATCAGGTAAGAAAAAGAAATAAAGGCCATCCATTTTAGGAAGAGAGGAAGTCAAACTAGCTCTATTTGCAGATGACATGATACTACACCTAGAAAAACCCGTTATCTTGGCCCCAAAGCTCCTCCAGCTGATAAACAACTTCAACAAACTTCAGCAAAGTTGCAGGATACAAAATCAACATACAAAAAATCACTAGCATTTCTATATATGGATAGATTCCTGGACACATAAACCATAATAGGAACACAGCTAACCAGGAAGGTGAAAGATCTTTACAATAATAACTACAAAACATTACTCAAAGAAATCAGAGAAGACACAAGCAAATGGAAAAACATCCCATACTCATGGATAGGAAGAAATAATATCATTAAAATAGCTATACTGTCCAAAGCAATTTACAGATTCAATGTGATGCCTATCAAACTACCAAGGACATTTTTCACAGAACTATTTAAAGATATTTAAAATTTGTATGGAGCCAAAAGCCTGACTAGCCAAGGCAATCCTAAGCAAAAGGAACAAAGCTGAAGGCATCGTGTTACCTGACTTAACACTTTACTACAAGGCTGCAGTAACCAACACAGCATGGTGCTAGTATATAAACAGGCACATAGACCAACAAAACAGAATAGAGAGCCCAGGAATAAGGCTGCACATCTACAAGTATCTGATCTTCAACAAAGTGGACAACAAAACAAAAGATGAGAACAGACTCTCTATTTTGAGACGGAGTCTCGCTCTGTCGCCCAAACTGGAATGCAGTGGCCGGATCTCAGCTCACTGCAAGCTCCGCCTTTCGGGTTCATGCCATTCTCCCGCCTCAGCCTCCCAGGTAGCTGGGACTATAGGCGCCCGCCACCTCGCCCGGCTAGTTTTTTTTATTTTTTAGTAGAGACGGGGTTTCACCGGGTTAGCCAGGATGGTCTCGATCTCCTGACCTTGTCATCCGCCCGTCTCGGCCTCCCAAAGTGCTGGGATTACAGGCTTGAGCCACCACGCCCGGCCCAGACTCTATTTAATGAATGGTGCTGGGAGAACTGGCTATCCATAAACAGAAAATTGAAGCTGGACCCCTTCCTTGCACCATATACAAAAATCAGCTCAAGATGGATTAAAGACTTAAAGGTAAAACCCAAAACTATAAAAACCCTGGAAGACAACCTAGGCAAATCATCCTGGACATAGGAACAGGCAAAGATTTCATGACAAAGATACAAAAAGCAATTGCCACAAAAGCAAAAATTAACAAGTGAGATCTAATTAAACTTAAGAGCTTCTGCACAGCAAAAGACACTGTCAACAAAATAAACAGACAATCTACAGAATGGGAGAAAATATTTGCAAACTACCCATCTGACATAGGTCTAATATCCAGCATCTATAAGGAACTTAAATAAATTCACAAAGAAAAACAACCCCATTAGAAAGTGGGCAAAGAACTTGAATAGACACTTCTCAAAAGAAGACATACATGTGGCCAACAAGCATATAAAAAGCTCAATAGCACTGACCATTAGAGAAATCCAAATCAAAACCCCAATGAGATACCATCTTATGCCAGTCAGAATGGCTATTACTAAAAAGTCAAAAAACAGCAGATGCTGGTGGGTTGTGGAGAAAAAGGAACACTTATACACTGTTGATGGAAGTGTCAGTTAGTTCAACCATTGTGGAAAGCACTACCATTCAACCTAGCAATCCCATTACTGGGTATATGCCCAGAGGAATATAAATCATTCTACCATAAAGGCCTGCATGTGAATGTTCACTGCAGCACTATTTGCAATAGCAAAAACATGGAATCTACCTAAATGCCCATCAATGACAGACTGGATGAAGAAAATGTAGTACATATGCACCATGAAATACTATGGAGCCATAAAAAGAATAAGATCATAACTTTTGCAGGAACACAGATGGAGCTGGAAGCTATCATTCTTAGCAAACTAATGCAGGAACAGAAAACCAAATACCGTATGTTCTCACTTATAAGTGGGAGCTAAATGATAAGAACTTATGAACACAAAGAAGGAAACAACTGACACTAGGATCTACTTGAGGTGGTAGGGTGGCAGGAGGGAGAGGAGCAGAAAAGACAATTATTGGGCACTGGGCTTAATACCTGGGTGATGAAATAATATGTACAAAAAAACCCATGACACGTGTTTACCCATGTAACATACCTTTACATGTACCCCCAAACTTAAAAGTTTTTTCAAAAACTTTAAAAACAAACAAAAAATATCACCTTGTGCATATTTATAATTGTAAATATATATAATTTTAGTTGTCAGTTGTACCTTAATAAAACTGAAAAAAATGCAAGGGATAACATTCACCATGGATCTTCAAGACTACGTAAAGATTCACTCCTCTGAGCTCATAATATCCAAACCATCATCTGTCATTAAATTTACTATTTACCATATTGCTTTGTCTGCCACTGTAACATAAATGTCTTCACAGGGAATGTGTGATATGAATGTTGTACTCCAAAACCTAGTACAAAGCTTGGTACATAGTAGGCACAAAAAAATGTTGGTTGAAATAATGCATGATTCTCCTTTGTAAAATTTGTTTTCAGTGCTCACATTTGACTGACTTTGTACACTGCCTTTCTAACATGTGTTCTTCCCAAACAGGAACCAAATCATGCCAGAGACAAATCACCTAATATGAATAGCTGCAAATATAAAGTACTTGTCAGTAAATGCCACAGTCCCATCCTGGTTGTTTTTCTTTCAGAAATGATTTTCTGACACAAAATAATCAGCACCTAGTTTGCTGCTTCTTGCAGTCTAGAAGCAAATGATCTGTGCTTCTTGTTATTGTATTAATGCACAGGAAAAGCAATAAAAAATCCAAGAAGCCATAATATATTCACAACATCGTAACTTTCTCTCATTACCCAGAAGTAAATGGATCATTGCTCTTGATATGTATTGATTCAAGCTGACAGCATTGGAATTTACATTCACTGTCACTCATAGTCTTTAGGTCAAATAACTGTCATAATCACCTTAGTGCATTTACCTATGGAACCACACTAGACTTTGTGCAAATACTGTACATTTTGCATTATGGTGATCATACACTTGCTTGGTCCAAGGTGTTGAGGATGGAAAGAGTCAAGACTCTTGTCTAAAGCTAGCAATTTTCCACACACTGTGCTAAGCATATTACAATCACTGTATCATTTAATCTTTATTGAAAAACCTGTGAAAAATAATTGGCATTATTACCATCATTTTATAAATAAGAAACACAGGCTCTACATGGTTGATTCTAAACACCACTGCTATGGTGCATTAGACAGAAATGTCCTTAAGCACCTGCCTGGGTCTCATACTCAAGTGCCCCTGCTGGTGCCTTGGAGGCCATTCCTAACCCTCTGCCACCTGCTAATCCCTCTGCAGAGCTCCCCAGTGTTGCTGCTATGCTACTAGAGATGCTACACATGCATAACTATAAAACCACCTCCTGACTTAAGGCACTACTCCTGAGGTAGGGGCCATAGGAGGAGCTAAAACTTAGCCTTCTCTCCCTTTTCTGTGGAAGTTACTGTCCTGCTTGCTAATGCTGATTCACACTCTTGCACTCATGGCCTTCATGCTCAACCATGTTACTGCATTAGTCTTTGCTAACCCACTATAACATAAACCTCTCCCTTGCTACTAGTCTTCATTTCCATGTGTCTGAACCTCTCTCCTATGGAAAATAAAACAAATTGTCTGACATTTTTAGCCATTTCTATTCCTCATTTCTTTTCCAGTCTTGCTTTCAAGATTTGTCTGCATTCAGTGTCCCCACATCTGCAACCCACATTCATCTTGAAAATCGCAGAAGACTGCTCCTGCCACACCCTGTCCCAACTCTGCTCTTCAGGTCTCCAATCACCATGTTGTAGCTAAATAAAAAAGGACTTCTTCTAGGTCCTTATTTTTCTTGCATCCTGTGCAGCGTTGGCACTACTAACCCCCTTTTTTCAATTGAAGCACTGTTTTCCCCTGGCTCCTCATTCATTCTCAGGCTGCTGCTAATGTGTTTTGTGGTCCTGCCATTTGCCATGGGAACTGTACAGTTTAGCATTTTGAACATGATGTGCTATTATATCCTGCCCATCCTCCAGCCTCTTCTCCCGAGTCTCTGTGAGGCTGACTCTTCCCACTCTTCAGCCTCTGGACAGTCATTTTCCCTGGAACATTTATTTAGTCTGCCTTTACCCAATTATCTCACTCATCTCTGAATGTTCTTCTTGGCTGTTACATGCCTGGCATTTCCTCTCTTCTCTGTAATTGCTCAACAGCGAGTTATTTTCCCCAAGCAACCTTTTCCTAGCAACTGATGAGAGGTGAATTTTTATGATGCTTCCAATATTTGCCATGTTTAAATCTTCTCTACTTAACTTCTCTACTCAGTATATGTTCACTCTTTGGCTTATACTGGTTATTATCCTAATATTATGCCGTGTGTACCTGTGTTATGTGCTGTCTGGGTTGGGCCATGTACATAATGGCTTTCAGAATTTGGTGTGCTTTAAGCATTTAGTAAAGATGTATCAGTTAGAAATTTAGAGGTATTTTATGATAATAATGATAGTGATTTATTGTGAGTAATCAAGTATTCTACTGAGTGACAAGAAGAAGCCTGTTTATATAAAGTTCTCATATGAATATGAGCCCAATTTTGAGGCATGATCATGGTAAAATAAAGATGCTTTTACTTAAAGCAGAATAAGGACATTGATATAATTTTACAACTTCCTTTCCTAATTCAGTAGCAGGAGTTCTATGATGAAAATAGCAGAGGGGGCCCATAGTTGCTAGCCTTAGAAGCACTCATGAAGAAAATTTTACATTTCTTCTTAATGTTCTCTCTCTCTCTCTCTAGTTCTTTTTGAGTTTTACATTTTACTTTATTTATTCCCTTTTAAAATTTCAAGTGATAGCTAGGCACAGTGGCTGTAATCCCAGCACTGGGAGGTTAAGGCGGGCAGATCACTTGAGGTCAGGAGTTCGAGACCAGCCTGGCCAATATGGTGAAGCCTAGTCTCTACTAAAAATACAAAAAAAGTAGCCAGGTGTGGTGGTGCATGCCTGTAGTTCCAGCTACTAGAGAGGCTCAGGTGGGAGAATCACTTGAACCTGGGAGGCAGAGGTTGCAGCGAGCCAAGATCATTCCACTGCACTCCAGCCTGGGCTCAAATAATAATAATAGTAATAACATATAATTTTAAGTGATATTATTTTTTCCTTTGTTATAGTCCTATAGCTCAGAATTTTAAAAAATACAAAAGAGAGCATAGTGAAAAGTCTCCCTGTAGCCCAAAGCTACTGTCACTTACCTCCCCTCCTCAGAGACAACCAGTCTTCCTAATTTCTAGGTGTCTTCCTAGATATTTTATGCACATGCAAATGATTGAACTCTAAGGTCTTTATAGAAGCCAGGATCTCTTTGGAAGCCACTAATCAATTTTCTCTTTATATATTTATATGTTCTTTGTTCTTCTTAGCTTCTCCCTCCCACTACTGCCAGAGGCACACATGGAGTTATACTGCAACTCTTCAGGAGCTCCTATGAGGCTCTGCCTCTTAAACATCTCTTCTACACCTACTTGCTCAGCTTTGGTGACTTCAATTTTCCTTCCTCTGAGAATAACCCTTTGGAGTATTCTTACTTTGTATGTTGGGGTTGGCTCTTGATTTTGCCCTTGGTCCCTAGTTGCCTTTTGCATCTCTCTTGGCTCCAGGCTCTGTAGATAACAGGCAGCCCTGACGCTTCTCCATGCCCAGATCTGATCCTGAATCTCCTTTCTGCATCCAGCACCCAACATAATCACTTCACCAAGAAAAGACTTCAGGCCTTAAAGGCTGTTATGAACTGAATCATGTCCTCCCTGTAATGCATATGTTAAAGCTCTAATTTCTGGTATGATGATATTTGAAGATAGGACCTTTGGGAGAAAATTAGGTTAGATTAGGTCATGGGGGGTGATGCTCTCATGATAAAATTAGTGGGTTTAGTAGAAAAAAAGGAAGAGAATCTCCTTTTATGAGGTCACATACTGAGGAAAGATCATAAGAAGATATAGCAAGAGTGGCTTCTGCAAGCCAGGAGGAGAACCCTCACCAGGAACTGAAGCTGCTGAAACCTTGATCTTGGACTTCCAGCCCCAGAACTTTGAGAAGTAAATGTCTATCGTTGAGGCCACCAGTCTATATTATTTTGTTATGTCAGCCAAACAGAACAAATGCCAAGGTCAGCTGGTCCTGAAACCATCAAGCATACCACCTTTCTTTCTTCCCTTTTGGAAAACCTGGGTTTCCCCCCCTCCCACCCCATGCCCTTGTCTATCCTGTTTCCTTTTATTATCTTACTTGTTTATGCCTAGTCGTCATCAGAAATTTCAACCCAGCTGAGCTAATGAATTGATGCTTCTTTTGCATGTACAGAGCTAATGAAGCACAGGCAACAGGTAGTCATGTTAGTTTCTTTCCTCTGTGTAAAGAAGCCTCTATCTTCTCATCCAGTTATTGACTAGCAAACCCCTGTTACCTCCATCAGAAACAGAAGCTCCCCGGTCACATAAACAGTGTGACATATCAGCAGCACTCAGCTTTGTCTCAAGATTCTTTTCCTGACAGCATTTAAGAGAAGACACCCCAAAGACCATGCTATTCCAAATAGCTGATGAAATGTGTAGTGCTGCACTAGCAGAAATCTGGTTTTGTGAATAATAAACTCCGGTTGTATGCTTTCAGGTTGAACTCTTTTGTGTCAACTAAAAGAACATGTGGACATAGCAGGGCTGTCAAGATAAGGCCACGAGCTTGCCGAGTTGGGGACCTTTGAAATACAAGTAAGTTGGTGATAGTAAATCAGTGCTTTCCAGGCAAATAATAAATTTTAAGTAAGTAGTAGGAAAGTAAAACTGCTTATGTCTTCCATGCAGTGAATTAAGCTGACTACTGTTAAAATACTCTTGTAATACAGTCATATATTATTGGCTGTCTATTTCTCACTATAAAAATTATAATTCATTTTCACATATCATTATTAAAATGCCTCTTTTTTTTTTGTTACAATGGATCCATGGTTGCTTTGAATTTTCCAATTCTTACTGCCATAGAACATGAAGATGCCTGGGAATTACAATATCCAACCATTTAATTATGTGATGTCATAAGAAAATGGCTTTATTTTTATTTTTAGGACTGTGGAATCAGTACCTTGTGTTTATGGGTTTTTAAATCTAAAGGCTTATTAGGAAGCTAACAATGGACCAATTAACTTACTTATTATCAGTTGCACATGATAGCTACACTGAGTGACTTTGAAGAAAGCTTGTGTTTTCAACAGAAAACATTCTACAGTAAAAATTCTATTTTGCCAAGATAATTGCTAATTGTAACTCATCAAAATATGTGTCTGGTTCAAGAGCAAAATATATTTATTATTTCTGTTAAAGCCGTCCTAGAGAGGCCCTCAACATTATTGCTTCTGCATACAATAGAACTTGGCATATAAAATTAATCCCTTAAAGATATATATAAATGAATAACTAAAGCTGCATATAGGTGGATTGGGACTGGTGATTGAAATGTATCTGTTATGATTTAGTCACTATCTTAAGGATAACATGTTTGGCCATGAGTAAAACAAGGTAGTGAGAAATAAAACAGTAGGTCAGACTTGTTTCCTTCTTTCTTTCTACCCATTCTCGCGTTTGTCTCATCTTATATTTAACTAATTTTCCAAAACAAATATAAAGGATATGAATGACTCTAACTCTGAAGAGAGAGAAAAGTCAGAGCAATGATTATACCTGCCCTTCTCACTTATAGCTGTTAGCACATTTATCTTGTATTGGACACATTTTCAAAAACTTGTATGTTGGCCTGGGCATGGTGGCTCATGCCTATAATCCTAGCACTTTGGAAGACGAAGGTGGACAGAATTGCTTTAGCTCAAGAATTTGAAACTAGCCTGAGCAGCATGGTGAAATCCCATCTCTACAAAAAAAAAAATTGGTGGTGTGCACCTATAGTCACAGCTACTGGGGAGACTGAGGTGGGAGGATCGCTTGAGCCTGAAAGGTCGAGGCTGCAGTGAGCCGTGATCAGACCACTGCACTGCAGCGGGAGTAATGTGAGTGAGACCCTGTCTCAAAAAAAATTTTTTTAAAGCACATGTTCACCATTATCAAAGTAAACTTAAAGGTCAAAGTTAGGTATTTATTTGTTTACCTAGTACCCACTAATAAAAACCAGTAATAAAAGTGTAAACTAAATTGGGCCATGAATCATCAGATCCTTTTGGACTTCAATGGGGAAAACACCAGGATCAGATCCACTGGTAGGTTAGGTGTGAATGTAGCTAACTCCTCCAAATTTGAAAGTTAAGGTAGTAAGGTTCTTTTTACTGGTTAGTACCAAAATTAATTACTATAAAATGTTCAGCCGTGATCAAGGTTTGTATAACAATAAAATATATAAATATTTTGGTGATTCTATCAACTTCCTGACACATATAATCAAACATTGTCCGTGTTATATTATTGCCTGAAAAAGTGTATACAAAGGTCTGCTTGCTAATAGTTTGGTCATAGTTACTTTAAATCATGTGCTGGATATTAGTGTGTCATAATAATCTTAATCAGCAAATATCTATTGAGTACCCTCAATGTGCAAGTCACTCTAGTGGACATTAGAGGGGAAAGGCACATGAAGCAATGCTTGCACTAAAAGGTTTGATATCCAGATGGAGACATCAGATGCAATGTGCCCATTGCTTCTGATAACTTAAATATCCTCAGGGTAAAGATCAACCAAAAGCATAAAAAACTATTTGCTGAATCATTCTGAGAGCCCAGTTGAGGTGGAAGGCCTGAAGGTGGTACAGTGGCATTCTAGTTTGTAATTTTATTCAAAATTACTTAGCAGTCCAAGTATCAAAGTATAGAAAGATTAGGAAAAAAGGGAAAGGTCAAAGGACCAGATATGTAGGAATATATATGTATATTTTTTTTCCAATGGGTATGTGTACATATACACAGACATAGATATACATATACATATACATACACACATATACATATCATAGTGAAAGTAAAGGAATAACAGACCTATAGATTAAATAAAATATCTTAATTTCTACATTTATCCGTTAAAAAAGAAAAATGAATTTGCTATATAATTAGCCAGATTTTATAAAGATATCTTTATTACTTTTAAAAATTTCTATATGTATAAAAACATAATAATCCCCTACTAAAGAACCAGGTAGTTTTGTAAAGAATGTGGAAATAAGGGTTTTTCTTCTTTCCTCTCCCATTTGCCTGATGCGAGATTTAAGCCAGGTTTCTCAGAGTGGTCCATTTTCTTATCTGTGAAATGGGAAAAAGTGCACCTTTGCTTCCTCATTCAGAGCAATTTCCGATATTTGAGGTAACTATTTGAAAACATCTTATAACCTATCTAAATGTAAGACACTTCTCTTTCTGCTCTAATTTTTCCGTGAAGCAGGAATCTCTTTGTGTTTACTCATTTACAAAATAATTCGATAATCATCTTAACACTGGTTTAAAATGCATATAAATTCTACTTATAGGTATCCAGGAGAAATTAAAACATATCCACACACACACAAAAAAAATGGTACACAAATTACCATAGCAGCATTGTTTATAATAGCCAAACAGTAGAAACAACTCTATTTTCCATCCGAGGAACAAACAAAAGGTGTTAATATCCATATAGTAGATTGTTATTCATTGATAACAAGGAATGAAGCACAGCATGGATTAACCTTGAAGACAAAATATATTAAGATAAAGAATTCAGTCAAGAAGATGGTATATTGTATGATTTCATTCATACAAAATTTCTACTAGAATAGGCAAGTCCTTAGAGACAGAAATGAGGTTAGTGATTGCATAGGATTGGGGTGCAAGGGAGGATAATGGAGAATGACTGCTAATAGGTATGGGATTTCTTTTTGGGGTGATGAAATTAGGGGTGATAGTTGCATGAGTCTGTCAAAAATACTAAAATCCATTTAATTGCACACTGTAAATGGGTGAATTTTATGATATGTGAATTATTTATCTTAATAAAATGTACAAATCACCACTTCAAAATATTACAAAATAGTGCTAATTATTTATTGGCCTGAAGGATAATACATCCAGCAATGTATCAAAAAGTACTTTATCTGAGCAGATTTAACTGTTACATTTGCATTTGAATTTCAAAACCCATAAATGCAGAGACAAGCCAGAGAACTCAGATAGGTTTGCTCTATCATTAGGCAATATTGGAAAGAACCATTCCTGCACTATTGAGTCTGTATTTTCTTACTCTTTCTCAATAATTTTGAGAATTAATTACTTTGATTTCCAATCTGTAAGTAGCCTTTAAAGACTCACATTTCTCAGGTTTTCATGCTCCCAAAGGTTGATTTTGATAGGGTCTTTGTTAACTGTGGATGATTTGTTATAAAGATCAAAGCAGTTTAAACCATGTTAATAGAATCAATCTAAAATGTAGATGTTAATATTAACAGAGCAAGTCCTAGTGAATGGGATAATTAGAATAATAATAGTACTAAAGCATGCCAGGCACTTATTATTTTATGTCCATTTTAAAAATAAGAACAAAGAGACCTAGGGAAAGAGAAGATACCTGCTTTGCCCAAAGACCAAATTGGGTTTCAAGTTCAGGCCCTCAAAATCTGAGCTTTTACTCATTACACTAAACACATAAGGAGAAGTTCCTTCCCCGAAGTAACTCCTTTGTAGATGGGGATAGGTAATGTTCTTATCTAACAGAAGAAAGGAGAAAATTCAATGAAAACCACATTAGGTGTTTAAATAACCAACCTTTTTAAACCATTTTTTTTTTTTTTTTTTTTGAGGGACTTTCAATTATGGCCTTACTTGATTTTTTAACATCTGTTCTGCACATTCCAAAAGGACTTAAGGTTTATTCACTGCCACAAAATAGCTTACCTCTCTAATACTAAGTAACACAATCAGCATCTTCATCTTAACAGCATTCTCCTTGGGAACATAAACACAACACTACAGAAAGTGACACAAGTGAATTTTACTCCAGCTTACATTTTAGTTCTTAGATCTCTGAGCTCTCCACTTATGTTCTGTTATCTACTGCTTTTCTCTGTGACCAACAGTATGGAATTGAAGATGACTGGCCAATGCATTGGGAATGAGACATGTCAGACTCAAGTAAATAAAATAATAGAAGAGAACAAAAGTAGGAAGACAGTATGCCCAATAAGTTAAAAAGTCAAAGATTTTGCAGTGACCGTAAACAGAGCCCCCAGGGGATGTGGCTTAGCAAGAGAAAACAAATAACAGCAAAGTCCATGGGAGACTGGACCAACATCTAGATATGGACAGAGAATGTAGGCTTCTGACTGGATTTAGAATCTTTACCACTTGTGTGATGGTTAAATTTATGTGTCAGTTTTGCTGGCTAGGATACCCTGCTGTTTAGTCAAACACTAGTCTAGATGTTGCTGGGAAAACATTTTTAGATGTGATTTGCAGTTAAGTCAGTAGACCTGGAGTAAAGCAGATTACTCTTTATAATGTGGATGGATCCCATCCAATCAGTTGAAGGCCTTAAAAGCAAAGACTGATATTTCCCAGAAAAAAAAAAAAAAGAACTGTCCTCAAGACTGAACATAGAAACTCTGCCTGAGTTTCCAGCCTACTACCCTGAAGAATTATACTCAAAACCTCTACATCAACTCTTAACTAATTTTCCAGGCTGTCAATTTGCCTATGGATTTTGGACTTGCCAGCCCCATAATCACAGAAGCCAGTTTCTTAAAGCAATCTGAGTGTGTCTCTGTCTTATTATTTCTCTCAATATAGAGATGGATATAGATATATTAATGTATCCTATTGGTTTCATTTTTCTGGAAAACCTTGACTAATACAATTTATTAACCTCATAATTTCATGTATGTTGTTTAACTTCCCTGAGCCTTACTTTCATCATTTTACAATAGGCAAATAATACTTAATTTACATAGGGTTGTGACAAGCACCCTACTTGTGCCTAGCACAAGTAATAATAAATGCTAGCTGTTATTCCTTTCTTATTGTGTATATTTAAGGTATATAACATGATGTTATGGGACACATATAGATATCTGTTACTTGGTATTCTTTGACCTTAATCTCTCCATTTTTCTCCATTCTTCACCCTGCCTCTGGTAACAAATATTTTGTTTTCTATCTCTGTATATTTCAAATTTGTTTTAGATTCCATATGTAAATGAGATCATGCAATAAAGATAGTCCCTCGCTTACAGCGTTTTGATTTACAATTGTTTGACTTTACAGTGATAAGAAAGTAATATGCATTCAGTATAATCCACACATAAAATTTTGAATTTTGATGTTTTCCTGGGATACCAATATGGTGCGTGATATTCTCTGGCAATTCTGGGCACCGGCAATGAACTCCAGCCCCCAGTCAGGCACATAATCATGAACAGAAATACACTGAGACTCTACAATATACTGTGTTACCAGTTTAGTTTTTTTGATATTATGCTTTGTGTTTTCACATTCCATCATGTCTACAAAATGCCTATCTGTGTCTAGGTTTCTGTAAGTGTTCTGAGCACGTTTAAGATGTGGCTAGGCTAAACGACGATGTTTTGTAGGTTATGTGTACAAAATGCATTTTTGACTTATGACATTTTCAACTTATAATACATTTATTAAAATGTAACCCCATTGTAAGTCAAGGATCATCTGTATAATCACCCCACTCTCTTCTGATTACCATTTTCATGGATTCTTTTGATTACCATTTTCATCTTTTTACAACCCTTCGCTTTCAGCCTAGTTGTGTCCTAAAAGCTTAAGTGAGTCTCTTGTAGGTAGCATATGATTGAGTCTTTTTCTTAATGCATTCAGCCACTGTCTTGATTGGATAATTTAATCTAATTACATTCAAGGTTATTATTGATAGGTAAGGACTTACTACTGCCATTTTATTATTTCTTTTCTGGTTATTTTGTAGCTCTTTTATTTCTTCCTCTTTTGTCTACCTTTGTGATTTGAAAATTTTCTGTAGTGCCAAGTTTTGATTCCTTTATTTTTATAGTTTGTATATTGGCTATAGTTTTTTGTTTTGTGGTTGCCATGAGACTTATATAAAACATCCTATAATCAACAATTTTAAGTTGATAATTAACTTCTATCGTATACAAAACTGTAAATTTTTACCCTTCCTTCACAATTGATGTTTTTGATGTCACAATTTACATTGTTTTACATTGTGCATTCCTTCACAACTTATTGTAGCTTTAATTATGTATGACCATTTTAACTTTCCACCTTCGTACTAGAGATATGTATGATTTATACACAACCATTATAGTATTGGAGTATTCTGGATTTGACTGTGTATTTACCTCTACTAGTGAGTTTTACACTTTCATATGTGTTCATGAGAATAATTACCATCCTTTCATTTCTACCTGAAAAGCTCCCTTAAGTATTTCTTGTAGGGCAGGTCTATTGGTGATAAATTCCTTTAGCTTTTGTCTGTCTGGGGAAGACTTTATAATTCATTTTAGACAGAAAGCTTTGCTGGGTATAGTATTCTTGACTCATGGGTTTTTTTTGTTTGTTTGTTTGTTTTGTGTTTTTTTTTTTTTTTTTGGTTGGTGTTTTTTCGGCACTTTGAACATATCATCCTAATTTCTTCTAGCCTACAAGGTTTCTACTGAGAAATCTGCTGATAGTCTATTGTGGATTCCTTCATAGGTGACTTGCTGCTTTGAAAATTCCCTCTTTGTCTTTAGCTTTTCAAGTTTAATTATAATGTTATTTGGAGAGTACCTCTATGAGTCATATCTTTTGGGGAACCTTTGAGATTAATGGATCTGGATGTCCATATCTCTCCAAAAACTTAGGAAGTTTACAGCAATTATTTTATTAAATAAGCTTTTTGTTCCTTTCTCTATCTTGTCTTCTTCTTGAATTTTAATAATGAAAATGTTCTCTTAAAGCTGCCCATACTTCTCATAAGCCATCTTCACTCTTTTTCATTTTTTTCCTCATTGAGTCATGTCAAAAGACCTATCTTTGAGTTTGCAGATTATTTCTATGATCTAGTCTGATCTAGTCTGCTGTCGAAGCTCTCTATGATATTTTTCATTTCATTGACTGAATTCTTCATCTCCAAGATTTCTGTTTGGTTCTCTTTTATGGTTTCTATCTCTTCATTGAATATCTCATTCAGATATCAAATTATTTTCCTGGTTTCATCAAATTATCTATCTGTATTTTCTTGTATCTCACTCAATTCCCTTAAGAATTACATTAAATTGTTGGGGTGGGAGGGCAATTTATAAATTTCCATTTATTTGTGGTTAGTTACTGAAGAGCTATTGGGTGCCTTTAGTGGTGTCATGTTTCCTTACTTTTTCATATTTTTTGTGTTTCTGTATGGGTATCTCACAGTGTTGGCACTTCTTCCAAATTTTATAAAATGACTTTCATAGAGGAAGACTTCCACCTGCAGATGGGCCTGTGCGCCTGAGGGTGCCAACTGGTCAGGGTACAGTGGCTCTGGTTCTGTGTGGGCACAATGGTATACTCTCCATGTAGCTTCTTTGGTTATAATCAATGTCAATGATAACTGTGAATGTCTCAGTTGTCTAGGCTGCAAGAATTTGTGGCAATGGTAGTAGCTGTGTAGGTTATCAAAGCAAGGAATTTAGGGATCCTTCTGTTCTTGCCTTCTCTATAGCAAAGTGTCTTAACTGAGGGAATTTTTCTTGGTGTCGAGTCTGACACAACCCACAAACAGCTGCAGTGGCAAAAGGATTCAGGTCATAGGTGCTCTGAGCAGCTGTACAGTTGGGTCTCTGGGCTCAGGGTCTTGTGAAACTGTTGTAGCATCTAGGATTTAAGGTACAGGTTCACTTTCCAAGACAGAAATGGATGTAGTTCTCCCATTAAGCTGTGGTCTATTGCTCTGAGCAAACCCAAGCAGTTAGGGCCCAGGGATCTGAGATGTAGGTGTGGTTCTGACCCTGGAAGGCAGGGTAAAGCCTTGGCCCAGCTCTGAGGAAGAATGTATGTTCTGGAGGCTCAGGCTTTGAGGAGCAGGGCTCAGTTGCTATTTAGAACCCAAACCAGGGCATAGCAGCTAGTGCTCCAGGTGATGACATATTGCACAGTGTTAACTATGGATCTTGGGGTGGTAGGATATAGCAGTGGCCCAGGGTCTGCGAGGCCAGGTGTAGTAGCAGCAAGGACCCAGGAATGTCAAGGCACCACTGTGGCTTGAGCTCTGGTATGAGGGAAGCAGCACACCAATGACTGCCTTCTCCAGGGAAGTAGGACATCTCAGCAGCTCAGACTGCAAGGGGGGGCTAGTCAAACTGTAAATAGGCAGGATACTGTGGCTATTCAGCCTGGAGGATCTGGTGGCACAGCACAGCCAAGGCTCTGATTCCCTGGGATGCAAGGCACTATGTCTGATCAGCCCCAGAGAGTGTGGCTACATGGGTCAGCATATCCTCCAGACCCTTGGGATATGGTACACCTCATCAGCTGTGGCACTAAGGGGTATAGCTACTCTAGTGTGCCAGGGGCTTGAAGCCCCCAGAGGACAAGATGCTGCCTCATCCATGGTGCTGGGAGAAGAGGTTTTACTACTCTGGTATGCTGGAAGCCTGGGAACCCCAAGAAGGAAGGCACTGTCTTGACTGTAGTACCAGGTGCACAAGTTTTTCTCTGGTGTATGGGAGGCCTGAGGATCTCAGGGGACAGGGCACCACTTCAGTTCATCTGTAATGAAAGGGCTGTATCAGCAACTAGAATGGGGGGGAATGGAGCAGCTCTGTGATAGCTTGGCCCCAGTGGGGCAGGAAATAGCAATGGCTTTGCTAGGGGTTGGCAAGCTACAGAGTAGGCATGTCACAATGGCAGCAAAGCCTCAGGGATGGAGGGCAATGGTTACTCCTGAAGTAGGATGTTCCAGTTCCAAGATGGCACATCACAGTAGTGACACAGGCCTTGGAGGGACAGGGCAGTACATTGGCTTCTTCTCTGGGGTATCTCAGGGTGTGGATTCTGGGGAGCTTCCTCAGCTGGGCTTAGAGCCTGTGAGGACTGCAGGAATTTTTGCTAGCAAAAACTAAAGGTGTCCGCAGTGGTGATGGGGGCTATTGGGATTATCTTGCTTACCTTTTTATCTGTAGGAAAGAGTCCCTCCTGGTTCCAAGCTGACCCCAACTGAGCAGATGGGGTGGCAGAGGCAAATTGTTTTCTTCCCTTTCCTATGTGGCCAGCCTGGGTCTAGGCTCCAGTAGATTTTTGCTACTTTTTTGCTGTTCTTTGGAGCTCTCCTTTAGTTATGTTGATCAAAACGTAGGTTTTTATTTGTTGTTTTGTTTTTTGTGTGTGTGAGAGGGAAAAGTACTAGAAGCTTCTAGTCAACCACTTTGCTGATGTCCTCTAATTTTGCCTGTGAAGGGTCATTTGAAACTATCACAGTCATTTTAAGGATAAAGTAATTATTTAAGAAGCACTTACTCCATACCTATAGCAGACTTGAATCTTGGTCAATCACTGTTATTATTGTAATGTAACTAAATCAGTGCTTTGGTGATTTATTCAGGTGAGCTTTTTTCTCATGTGGTGAAAACTAGAAGGATATTTTCAGTATTTTAAAACTCCATTTATTTTAGTTCACTTTAATTTTCATTTCACTTTATTATTTTAGTTCATTTTAATTCTGCCACATCTGTAGATTCCACATTTGCAGATTTGACCAAGCATGAGTCAGAAATATTTTTAAAAACAATAAAAAATAACACTAATAAAGAAAAGAACATAGTATAACAGCCATTTACATACCATTTACATTAATTAGCTATTATAAGTAACCTAGATATGATTTAAAGTATACAGGAAGTTGTTCATAGGTTATATTCAAATACCATGCCATTTTGTAGAAGGGAGTTCAGCATCTGCAAATTTTTATATCCATAGGGTGTCCTGGAGTGAATTTTTTGTGGATACTGAGGGACAACTGTACTTGTGTCTTCACAGACTAAAAGATAAGGCAGAAATAGATCCAAGCTAATAAATCTATGTTAGTTATACATATAATTCTTTGAGAAGAAAAAGTAATTCATTCTTTGAGAATTCAGAAGGTAGAGTAGAGGGGAAGAAGTGTTAGAAAAAAGCTGCAGAAAAGAGGCAAAATTTGATCTGGATTTTAAAAGAAGAGTTAGAGAGGGCAGGGCATGCAGGGCCGAAGGCGGGCATAATGGTGGCATGCAGGAGCAGGAGGGTTTTCTTGGTAGAAAACAGTATTCTCCAATCACTGTTAAGAGGCCCAGTGACAGGGTAGCTTCATCCTCTTCAACTTGCTAATTAAAAGTGCATCTCATGCTCACCCTCCAGACCCATCAGCAGGAGAAAACGAGGTTTAGGTGAGGGCCTAAGTGTCCATGGAATTCATAAGAGGAGGGCAGCTAATATTTTACCTTTCATTTGGTCCAGGTTGTCAGACTGAAGTACTTAGAAGATTAGACATGTTAGGGACATTTAGACAAACAAAAGTCTAGGGCTTCAGCAATCATCAAATTCTCTTCTGTGGACTTTGGGAGTGACAGAAGGTACCCAGGTTGATAAAGACCACAAAAAATTGCTGGAGGTATTATTAAGCTTCCCCAGGAGGCAGTTTGAAACAGTCAAATGCATTTCAAAGCTTCTAAAACAGAATAAAAATAAAGAGTGCTGTAATTTTAATGTTAATATCTCATCAAGTTTTATGTATGTGAGGAAAAAGAGAGGGCAGCTCCATAGTCTATTTTCCGGAAGCAGATAAGTAGCTCTAAACAGCTGGCTGCCCTCAACTCAAACATTTTATGCTGCCTTTGTGATCCATCTTCTCTACCATGTGGTAACATCAAATTAGAAGAGGCAGGCTTGGGAGCTTTTTATTCTGAGGCCAGATCACAGCATGTGAAGAAACATAGTTCTGTAAAAGAATAGTGCTTCTCCAGCACCCAGGGCTGCTGATCTAGTGAGACAGGATGAGGTTATCTTGGTGTTTCCTGGCAACACGTGATGCAATGAAGCTCTTACTCAGGATAGAACCACCCCATCAGTGTGTATTAATTAAATGCTTAGGTAACTATGGAGGCATGTCAAAATACTTCTCAAAGAGCATTTTAAGAGGAACAATTATTGTAGAGCAATTAGAATGCCATTGTGTGGGCAGCAAGAAAGCACTAAAGCCCACATTAAAATTTGATCACATCATATTAGAACCACATGTAGGATGTCAATGAATATTTTGAAGAGTAACAGAGATTACTACTGTTAATCATGCTGTGTGTGTGAACAATATGTGTGAACTAGCATTACTGGTGATATCACTAGGATTACTGTTACTTCTTTGTAAGGGATTAGTTTCTGCCAAGAACAGTTCTAGGCATTTTACTTCATTGAACCGTCACAGGACGGAGATGTAAATTATATTGCCAAAACTATTATTTACCACATTTTTCAGATGAGGAAACTCAGACATTAAGATGTTAAGAATATCCAAGGTCACACAGCTAATTAATGGTGGAGTTAGAATTTGAACCTAAGCTATCTGGCCTAAGAGTCTAAACTGTTACTACTAAGCCCTGTATCTTCTTTCCCAGGCAGGAGAGAAAGAGGCCATTTACCATGCACGTAAGGAGAGAAATGTCTATTCTCTTACCGCCTCTAAATACTCCCCAAAATGTGTCTGCTATCTAATTTCTGGTGTTAATGCTGCTTTAATAAAAGACAAAATACCTTATTTCATAAGCAGAACTAAACCTCAGGGAATATTTGCATAGTGACTAAATTTAGACTAATATGTAAACAACCAATGGAGAATTGGATATCTGAGAAGATTTTCTTGGACACGAAACACCAATATTGACAAAGGAGCAGGTAACAGGGCTGGAATTAGCAAAGACACACTTATTGCTTAATTTTCAATATTGTCTGGGTCAGTGAGGTAGGCTCTTAAAATGTTCTACTCTATTTTTGCATTGTTTATATTATGCTACAAGGCTCCCTGTATGCATGTACAGCAATGGTTTGTAGGCATAAAGTGCAATACCTTTTCCCACCAGTGGATTATTAGGGTAGGCAATATGAATGTTTGACCTCTTATGGAGAAGTGTCAAATGATGCAGCCCAAATCACCTGTTGATGTATAATCATCTCCATTTCTGCTATTACATGTATGTTTTATATGAATCATACTAGCTCTTAATCATTTATTGTTTGAATTACAATGTTATTATTTTATGTTTATATGTCTTCTTCTCCATGTTTGAGAGGCTAGAGTGTGTATTACAGTTTTTAATATTCTCTTCTCTGTTTAGAGAAGCTTTTGATTCAATGCAATGAATATTTGTTCAGATAATATTAAAAAACTTCTTATTCAATCTATTGAGGATTTTTACTTTATTTGTCACGTTTTCCTATGTTGAGCTCTTGTTGAATTCTCAAAGTCATGTTTTCTGGAAAAGCTTGTAGAACAAGGATATCATTTGGTTTTGCCAATGTCTGAAAGAAAGCACAAGTAAATCTGCCCATTTTAGGTATTTTGAAGGCAGAGGGAACAGACTTTATGGAATATTTTCATTTTTCTGCTAAATGATTAATCTACTGAGATTGTCCACTTCTTCAGTCAATGTTGATACTTTATATTGTTTTATCAAGACTTTTTAGTGTATAAAACTATGTTTGAAATTGAAAGAGACATAGAGATATTTTGGTTGACTTTCTATATATTATTATGTTTATTATTTTTAATTTTATGTTTGTGCTTTTCCTTTTATATACTTAATGATTTTGTAATATTTACATTGATTAAAAGTATTAAAACTTATGTTTATTAATTCAACTGTTCTATAATTTCTTATATCTTCAATTATGTTTTATTTCCCCTCCTGTTCTCTTTTTATTATTGTTTTTGTTGTATGTGTTTTGTATGTTTGGGGTTGGGGTGGTAGATCAGAGTTCCTTTTCCTACATGTCAAATTTTGGTGTATTAGTGGAAATATCTCCTATTGTTCAGGACTCCCTAAAGTTGCCAGGGTAAATAGGATGTTTTTGAAAAGAAAATATTTATTAGAATTAAAAGGGCATTTTGCTAAAAATCCATGCTGTAGCTGCTCCCCACATTCCATTACATTACCCAAAGATGCACTGAAATGTGACTATTTTACTTTCCACCATGATCTTACTTAGTCCATTATGTGCTTTTCTTTTTTAAAATTTTCTTTTGTTATTTTTTTAATGCCAGGTTTTCTTATTTGATACAACTTAGATATTATTTAGTATCACAAAATATAGATAAAACATGTTGTTGTAACAAAAATTACACCAGCCAATATTAAATAGGGAAGGAAGACTTAATTCAAGGCTATTTTAAAGAGCTAGGATCAGGGAAATTGTCGGCCATCTGTGTTTGCTAATTGGCCTTATTCAAAGGAAAAGTAAACTTTCTCATATCTTCATAACTGGAGGTAATTTTGCAAATTGGAGCAAGAAATCCACTGAATTTAGCCTCCTACCTTCTCACAAAGACTGGGACATACGGGAATTACCTTTCTTAATGATTACATTTTAGAGGTCTTTGAGATATTCATCAAGGGCTTTGAGAAAGATAGTACTAGGTCACATGAGTGGCAAGAGGCTTTTTGAAAGATTTGCATGTCAAAGAGCAAAGAAAGAATTTGCAAGTTTTCTAAATAAAATACTCCAAGAAAAGAGAGGCCAGGAATCTAGCTTCAGAAAGAAGCCTGTCTAATGTTTAGTCAAGCTGAAGGGAACTTCAAGATTGTCTTGGTCACTGTGTTCTAAAAGTTATTGTTTTTCAATTGAGAGATGCTTCAAGGGTTTTCTTTTCTTTTCTTTTAACTGCTTTGATTTTTTTTATATTGTGAATATTTTTAATTTTGCTCTAGATTACTTTTCTGTTTGCTAATTGGTTCTTTTAGAAAGAATTATGCGTGTGCTTTCTAAAAGATGATGTTATAATTATTTTAATAAGACATAGGAGAAGGAAATACTCTTAACTAAGCCACCATCCCAGAAAGAACCATGTTTATATTTTTAAGTATACTCTACAACTGGGTCATAAACTTCTGAATATCTGTATGCCTACCTTAATTTTTAATGTACTTATTTATTTTAAGTCTTTCTCAATATCTGGCAATAAGTCTGGTACACAGCAGGTACAAAATATATTTTAATGGAATCAATAAATTCTAAAATCCAAGAGAAGAGATAAAAATCGGGCAAATGGGATGGGAATCTCTTTCCTTATCCTTTATTTATTGATGCACATGAAATGTCCATTATCCTTATTTCTGATAAACTGGCAAATTCTGTGACTCCCAATTTTCCTTCAAAGAAAAAGTGACAGAAAATCAAATGATTTCACTGGCACTAGCCTATCTGGGTGTATTAGTCCATTTTAATGTGCTGATAAAGACATACCCAAGACTGGGTAATTTATAAAGAGAAAGGTTTAATGGACTCACAGTTCCATGTGGCTGGGGATGTTCACAATCATAGTGGAAGGCAAAACGCACATCTTACATGACAACAGGCAAGAGACAATGAGAGCCAAGCAAAAGGGGAAAACCCCTATAAAACCATGAGATCTTGTGAGACTTATTCACTACCATGAGAACAGTATGGGGGAAATCATCCGCATGATTCAGTTACCTCCCACAGAGTTCCTCCACAACACGTAGGAATTATGGGAGCTACAATTCAAGATGAGATTTGGATGGGCACACAGCCAAACCATATCATTCTGCCCCTGGTGCCTCCAAAATCTCATGTCCTCACGTATAAAAACCAATCATGCCTTCCCAACAGTCCCCCAAAATCTTGAACTCATTTCAGGGTTAACTCAAAAGTCCACAGTCCAAAGTGTCATATGAGACAAGGTGAGTCCCTTCTGCCTATAAGCCTGTAAAATCAAAAGCAAGTTTATTACTACCTAGATACAATAAGGATAAAGGCATTAGATAAATACACCCACTCCAAATGGGAGAAATTGGCCACAACAAAAGAGCTAAAGACCCCATGCAAGTCCAAAATCCAGCGGGGCAGTCAAATCTTAAAGTTTCAAAATGATTTCCTTTGACTCCATGTCTCACATCCAGGCCATGCTGATGCAAGAGATGGGTTCCCATGGTCTTGGGAAGCTCCACCCCTGTGGCTTTGCAGGGTACAGCCTCCCTCCTGGCTGCTTTCACAGGCTGGCGTTGAGTGTCTGTGGCTTTTCCAGGCACACAGTGCAAGCTGTCAGTAGATCTACCATTCTGGGGTCTGAAGGACAGTGGCCCTCTTCTCACAGCTCCACTAGGCAGTACCCCGGTAGAGACTCTGTGTTGGGGCTCTGACCCCACATTTCCCTTCTGCACTGCCCTAGCACAGGTTCTCAATGAGGGCACAGCCCCTGCAGCAAACTTCTGCCTGGACATCCAGGCATTTCCATACATCCTCTGAAATCTAGGCAGAGGTTCCCAAACCTTAATTCCTGACTTCTGTGCACCCACAGGCTCAACACCATGTGGAAGCTGCCAAGACTTGGGGCTTGCAAACTCTGAAGCATGACCAAAGCTGTACCTTGGCTCCATTTAGCCATGGCTAGAGCAGCTGGGATGCAAGGCACCAAGTCAGTAGGATGCACACCGCAGGAAGGCCCTGGGCCTGGCCCACAAAACCATTTTTTCCTGCTAGACCTCTGGGCCTGTGATGGGAGGGGCTGTCACAACGGTCTTTCACATNCAGGTTCTCAATGAGGGCACAGCCCCTGCAGCAAACTTCTGCCTGGACATCCAGGCATTTCCATACATCCTCTGAAATCTAGGCAGAGGTTCCCAAACCTTAATTCCTGACTTCTGTGCACCCACAGGCTCAACACCATGTGGAAGCTGCCAAGACTTGGGGCTTGCAAACTCTGAAGCATGACCAAAGCTGTACCTTGGCTCCATTTAGCCATGGCTAGAGCAGCTGGGATGCAAGGCACCAAGTCAGTAGGATGCACACCGCAGGAAGGCCCTGGGCCTGGCCCACAAAACCATTTTTTCCTGCTAGACCTCTGGGCCTGTGATGGGAGGGGCTGTCACAACGGTCTTTCACATGCTCTGGAGACATTTCCCCCATTGTCTTGGTGATTAGTATTTGGCTCATAGTTACTTATACAAATATATGTAGCTGTCTTGAATTTTTCCTCAGAAAATGGGATTTTTTTTTCTATCACATCATCAGGTGCAAATTTTCTGAAATTTTTTGCTCTATTTCCCTTTTAAAACTGAGTATTTTTTTAACAGCACCCAAGTCACGTCTTGAATGCTTTGCTGCTTAGAAATTTCTTCTACTAGATACCCTAAATCATCTCCCTCAAGTTCAAGGTTCCAAAAATATCTAGGGCAGGGGCAAAATGTCAGTAGTCTTGTCTCTGAAACATAACAAGAGTCACCTTTACTACAGTTCCCAACAAGTCCCTCATCTCCATCTGAGACCAACTCAGCCTGGATTTCATTGTCCATATCATTATCAGGATTTTGGCCAAAGCCATTCAACAAGTTTCTATGCAGTTCTAAACTTTTCTGCATTTTCCTGTCTTCTTCAGAGCCCTACAAACTCTTCCAACCTCTCCTTGTTACTCAGTTTCAAAGTTGCTTCCACATTTTCAGGTATCTTTACAGCAGTGCCCCACCCTACTGGTACCAATTTTTTCTATTAATCCATTTTTCTGCTACTGAAATAGATATACCTGAGACTGAGTAATTTTTAAAGAGAAGAAGGTTTAATGGACTCAGCTCCATGTGGCTAGGGAGGCGAAACTCCCCCATTACAATACTGGGGAATGGTGAATGTCACGTCTTACATGGTGGCAGGCAAGAGAGAATGAGAGCCAAGTGAAAGGGGTTTCCCCTTATAAAATCATCAGATCTCTACTTTACATAGCAAGATGGCTGAATAGAAACAGCTCCGGTCTGCAGCTCCCAGCGTGATCAACACAGAAGACAGGTGATTTCTGTGTTTCCAACTGAACTACCCGGTTCATCTCATTGGGACTGGTTGGACAGTGGGTGCAAACCATGTAGGGTGAGCTGAAGCAGGGTGGGGCATCGCCTCACCCAGGAAGTGCAAGGGGTCGGGAGATTTCTCTTTCCTAGCCAAGGGAAGCCGTAACAGACTGTACCTGGAAAAAAGAGACACTTTCGCCCAAATACTGTGTTTTTCACAAGGTCTTAGCAACCAACAGACAAGGAGATTCTCTCCCGTGCCTGGCTTGGCGGGTCCCACACCCACGGAGCCTTGCTCACTACTAGTGCAACAGTCTGAGATCGAACTACGAGGCAACAGCCTGGCTGCAGGAGAGGCATCCAACATTGCTGAGGCTTGAGTAGGCAAACAAAGTGACCAGGAAGCTCGAACTGGGTACTGCCACTGGACTTCACCTCTGTAGGGAGGGCATAACTGAACAAAAGGCAGCAGACAACTTATGCAGACTTAAATGTCCCTGTCTGACAGCTCTGAAGAGAGCAGTGGATTTTCCCAGCATGGCATTTGAGCTCTGAGAATAGGCAGACTGCCTCCTCAAATGGGTCTCTGACCCCTGTGTAGTCTAACTGGGAGACACCTCATAAAGGTAGGTGCCCCTCTGAGATGAAGCTTCTAGAGGAAGGATCAGGCAGCAATATTTGCTGTTCTGCAGCCTCCGTTGGTGATACCCAGGCAAACAGGGTCTGGAGTGGACCTCCAGCAAACTCCAACATACCTGCAGCTGAGGGACCTGACTCTTAGAAGGAAAACAAACAGGAAGGAATAGCATCAACATCAACAAAAAGGACATCGACACCAAAACCCCATCTGTAGGCCACCAACATCAAAGACCAAAGGTAGATGAAAGCACAAAGATGGGAAAAAACCAGAGCAGAAAAGCTGAAAATTCTAAAAACCAGAGCACCTCTTCTACACCAAAGGATCTCAGCTCCTCGCCAGCAACAGAACAAAGCTGGATGGAGAATGACTTCGATGAGTTGACAGAAGTAGTCTTCAGAAAGTTGGTAATAACAAACTTTTCCGAGCTAAAGTAGCATCTTCTAACCCATCTCAAGGAAGCTAAAGACCTTGAAAAAATGTTAGACAAAGGGCTAAATAGAATAAACAGTGTGAAGAAGACCTTAAATGACCTGATGGAGCTGAAAATCGTAGCACAAGAACTCCATGATGCTTGCAGAGGTTCAATAGCTAATTCAGTCAAGTAGAAGAAAGGGTATCAGTGATTGAAGTTCAAATTAATGAAATAAAGGAAGAAGACAAGTTTAAAGAAAAAGGAATAAAAAGAAATGAACAAAGCCTCCAAGAAATATGGGACTATGTGAAAAGACCAAATCTACATTTGACTGGTGTACCTGAAAGTGATGGGGAGAATGGAACCACTTTGGAAAACACTCCTCAGGATATTATCCAGGAGAACTTCTCCAACCTAGCAAGGCAGACCAACATTCAAATTCAGGAAATACAGAGAATACCACAAAGATACTCCTCAAGAAGAGCAACTCCAAGACACATAATTGTCAGATTCACCAATTGAAATGAAGGAAAAAAATGTTAAGGGCAGCCAGAGAGAAAAGTCGAGTTACACAAAGGGAAGCCCATCAGACTAACGGCGGATCTTTTGACGGAAACCCTACAAGCCAGAAGACAGTGGGGGCCAATATTCAACATCCTTAAAGAAAAGAATTTTCAAGCCAGAATTTCATATCCAACCAAACTAAGCTTCATAAGTGAAGGAGAAATAAAATCCTTTACAGACAAGCAAATGCTGAGAGATTTTGTCACCACCAGGCCTGCCTTATGAGAGCTCCTGAAGGAAACACTAAACATGGAAAGAAACAATCAGTACCAGCCACTGCAAAAACATGCCAAATTGTAAAGACCATCCATGCTAGGAAGAAACTGCGTCAATTAATGGACAAAATAGCCAGCAAACATTATAATGTCGGAATCAAATTCACACATAACCATAATAACTTTAAATGTAAATGGGCTAAATGCCCCAATTAAAAGACACAGACTGGCAAATTGGATAAAGAGTCAAGACCCATCAGTGTACTGTATTGAGGAGACCCATCTCATGTGCAGAGACATACATAGGCTCAAAATAAAGGGATGAAGGAAGATCTACCAAGAAAATGGAAAGCAAAAAGAAGCAGGGGTTGCAATCCTAGTCTCTGATAAAACCGACTTTACATCAACAAATATCAAAAGAGACAAGGCCATTACATAATGGTAAAGGGATCAATTCAGCAAGAAGAGCTAACTATCCTAAATATATATGCACCCAATACAGGAACAGCCAGATTCATAAAGCAAGTCCTTGGAAACCTACAAAGACACTTAGACTCCCACACGATAATAATGGGAGACTTTAACACCCCACTGTCAATATTAGACAGATCCACAACACAGAAGGTTAACAAGGATGTCCAAGACCTGGACTGAGCTCTGCGCCGAGCAGACCTAATAGACATCTACAGAACTCTCCACCCCAAATCAACAGAATATACATTCTTCTCAGCACCACATCGCACTTATCCTAAAATTGACCACATAATTGGAAGTAAAGCACTCCTCAGCAAATATAAAAGAATAGGAATCACAACAAACTGTCTCCCAGACCACAGTGAAATCAAATTAGAACTCAGGATTAAGAAACTCACTCAACACCGCACAGCTACATGGAAACTGAACAACCTGCTCCTGAATGACTACTGGGCAAATAACGAAATGAAGGCAGACATAAATATGTTCTTTGAAACCAATGAGAACAAAGACACAATGTACCAGAATCTCTGGGACACATTTAAAGCAGTGTGTAGAGGGAAATGTATAGCACTAAATGCCCACATGAGAAAGCAGGAAAGATCTAAAATCGACACCCTAATATCACAATTAAAAGAACTAGAGAAGCAAGAGCAAACAAATTCAAAAGCTAGCAGAAGGCAAGAAATAACTAAGATCAAAGCAGAACTGAAGGAGATAGACACAAAAAACGATTCAAAAAAATCAATGAATCCAGGAGCTGGTTTTTTTTAAAAGATCAACAAAATTGATAGACTGCTAGCAAGACTAATGAAGAAAAGAGAGAAGAATCAAATAGATGCAATAAAAAATGAAAAGAGGATATCACCCTGATCCCACATAAATACAAACTACCATCAGAAAATACTGTAAATACCTCTATGCAAATAAACTAGAAAATCTAGAAGAAATGGATAAATTCCTGGACATATGAACCAATGGGACACAACAGAGGCCTCAGAAATAACACCACACATCTACAACCATCTGATCTTTGACAAACCTGACAAAAATAAGGAATGGGGAAAGGATTCCCTATTTAATAAATGGTGCTAGGACACACCCTCCCAAGACTAAACCAGGAAGAAGTTGAATCTCTGAATAGACCAATAACAGGCTCTTAAATTGAGGCAATAATTAATACCTTACCAACCAAAAAAGTCCAAGACCAGACGGATTCACAGCCAAATTCTACGAGAGGTACAAAGAGGAGCTGGTACCATTCCTTCTGAAACTCTTTCAATCAATAGAAAAAGAGGGAATCCTCCTTTTCTCATTTTATGAGGCCAGTATCATCCTGATACCAAAGCCTGGCAGAGACACAACAAAAAAAGAGAATTTTAGACCAATATCCCTGATGAACATTGATGCAAAAATCCTCAATAAAATACTGGCAAACCGGATCCAGCAGCACATCAAAAAGCTTATCCACCATGATCAAGTGGGCTTCATCCCTGGGATGCAAGGCGGGTTTAACATATGCAAATCCATAAATGTAATCCATCACATAAATAGAACCAAAAACAAAAACCACATGATTATCTCAATGGATGCAGAAAAGGCCTTTGACAAAAGTCAACAGCCCTTCATGCTAAAAACTCTCAATAAACTAGGTATTGATGGGAGGTATCTCAAAATAATAAGAGCTATTTATGACAAACCCACAGCCAATATCATACTGAATGGGCAAAAACTGGAAGCATTCCCTTTGAAAACTGGCACAAGACAGGATGCCCTCTCTCACCACTCCTATTCAACATAGTGTTGGAAGTTCTGGCCAGGGCAATCAGGCAGGAGAAAGAAATAAAGGATATTCAATTAGGAAATGAGGAAGTCAAATTGTCCCTGTTTGCAGATGA
>NW_016805390.1:2984132-3016688 GCF_001698545.2 Rhinopithecus bieti
TGCAAAAGTTAATTCAAGATGGATTAAAGACTTCAATGTTAGACTTAAAACCATAAAATCTCTAAAAGAAAACCTAGGTAATACCATTCAGGACATAGGCATGGGCAAGGACTTCATGACTAAAACACCAAAAGCAATGGCAACAAAACCCAAAATTGACAAATGGGATCTAATTAAACTAAAGAGCTTCTACATGGCAAAAGAAACTGCCATCAGAGTAAACAGGCAACCTACAGAATGGGAGAAAAGTTTTGCAATATACCTATCTGACAAAGGGCTAATATTCAGAATCTACAGAGAACTTAAACAAATTTACAAGAAAGAAACAACACCATCAAAAAGTGGACAAAGGATATGAACAGACACTTTTCAAAAGAATACATGTATGCAGCCAACAGACACATGAAAAAATGCTCATCATCACTTCTCATCAGAGAAATACAAATCAAAACCACAATGAGATTCAATCTCATGCCAGTTAGAATGGCGATCATTAAAAAGTCAGGAAACAACAGATGCTGGAGAGGATGTGGAGAAATAGGAACACTTTTACACTGTTGGTGGGAGTGTGTATTAGTGCAACCCTTATGCAAGACAATGTGGCTATTCCTCAAGGATCTAGAACTAGAAATACCATTTGACCCAGCAATCCCATTACTGGGTAGATACCCAAAAGATTATAAATCATGCTACTATAAAGACACATGCACACGTATGTTTATTGCAGCACTATTCACAATAGCAAAGACTTGGAACCAACCCAAATGTCCATCATGGCAGACTGGATTAAGAAAATGTGGCACATATACACCAGGAATACTATGCAGCCATGAAAAAGGATGAGTTCATGTTCTTTGAAGGGACATGGATGAAGCTGGAAACCATCATTCTCAGCGAACTATCATAAGGACAGAAAACCAAACACCACATGTTCTCACTCATAGGTGGGAATTGAACAATGAGAACACTTGGACATAGGGAGGGGAACATCACACACTGGGACCTGTTGGAGGGTGGGGCGCTGGGGGAGGGATAGCATTAGGAGAAATACCTAATGTAAATGACGATTTGATTGGTGCAGCAAAACAGCATGGCATGTATACCTATGTAACAAACCTGCACATTGTACACATGTACCCTAGAACTTAAAGCATAATAATAAATTTAAAAGAAAGAAAGAGGTAAGTTTTATCAGTATAATATTACAGACTTTCTGGATAAAATACCCTTTTGACACAGTAACATCCCCTCAGATGAAAATTTCTTCACAGACTGAAAAATAAATGGTATTTCATTAAAAGTAGCATGTCTGATTCAGAGATTTATGTAAACTGCGTTGGATATCACACCTACTTTCAAGATGTATGAATTGCGACAAATACAAAGCAGTTGTTTATGGCTTTTAACCAGCTAACAGGGGAGAAAGGAAAGCTGTTTATGAAATATTTGCAAATACTGAAATGCAGCATTTCAAGATATGGCTTATCAGTGAAAACCCTGAAGTTGGTGACATTTGGTTTACCAAATGGGGCTGGCAAATGCATTTTAGCATGTTACTGGAAGTATATTTTTTTCTCTGACTTAGCTCATCTTTTTAAGTTAATTCATGACTTAATTATAAAACATAAATAAGACCATCTTTACAGTTAAATCATTTTATAAACTGTGTGCATGAACAAAATTCCACAAACCTTACTGCCATAATTTCTATCCTTCCATCCATTCACTCACCTCTTATGTAACTTTGAGTATTTTGATGCCTGGATAAATAATTTTCAGCCATCCAATCATTAACTTGGAGGATGGATACAATGGAAAGATTGTCAACAGAAAAAATGAAAAGGTAAGGAAAAACAAAATTTGTAAGATATTCTAAGTTGTTTGTACTTTATTTTGAGGGCAGCAGGGAGCCAATGAGAGACATTGAGCAAGAGTGATACTATCAGATTATATTGATGAAAAAATCACCCTGGCTGCAGTGTGAGCCTTCGGAGGGGGCAAGAGTAGAATGACAGACCAGACAGGTTACTACACATCTGCTGTAACATGATGCTAGCCAGAACAAATATGGTTGTGACTATAAAAAGGATTTGACAGAACTGAAAAAGTAGAACCCAGAGGACTTGGTAGTTAATTTAATGTGTGGGATGACTTAGGAGAGTCCAAGATAGAGTTAAAGTGAATAAGGTTAAATGGGAGGAGAGGCACTTCCTCCACTGCAGCAGCAAGGAAGTAGGAAAAATTACTATGGAGGCAGTTATTTTGTAGTTTTGGTACAAGAATGTGAGGAAACCTGTTATTTATTATATTTGGATAATTGAGATGAGGTCTTCTCTGAGAGGAGACAAGTGGAAGAGGGGTTGGAGTTTTAGAATAGAAAATTAGGAAGGTTCAACTGACAGAAAACTAGAAAAGATTTTTGCTTAGCTCAACAGAGGTTAAGGACAAAACTGAAACACTCGATTCAAATAGAATAATTTATAGAGATTAAAAAAAAAAAAACAGGGCAATTTGTTACAGTCCTGTTCATGAGCAGCAGCGTTATCTCCAATAGCTAAAGCATGGAAGCAACCCAGTTGTCCATCAATGAATAAATGGATAAGTAAAATCTAGTACACACATAAAATGGAATATTATTTAGCCTGAAGGAGGATGGAAATTCTGACATTTGCTACAACATGGATAAACTTTGAGGAAATTAAACCAATCACAAACAATGAAACCAATCATAAAAAAAAAAAAAACCCTGATCACAAAAAGATCAATATTGTATGTTTCCACTTATATGAGGTACTTAGAACAGTCAAAATCATAGAGACAGAAAGTAAAATAGTGGTTGCCAGGAGCTGGGAGGAGAGAGGACTAGGCAGTTATTGTTTAATGGGTATAGAGTTTCAATTTTGCAAGATGGAAAGAGTTCTAGAGATGGAAGATAGTGATGGTTGCATAACAATATGAATGTATTTAATACCACTGAATTTTGCCACTTCAAAAAGGTTAAGATGGTAAATTTTACATCATGGACGTTTTACCACAATAAAAATATTGTAAGACACACACATATACACAAACAATAAGTAGGACAATGATGTGTAACTTGAATGCAAAGAAAAAGGAAGCAAGGGAGAGCATATTAACACCAGTGAAGTAGACTTACATGAAAAATTGAAATATGAGAAAGAGGGCTCTTTTACATTTTCAGATAAAAGTTGCCATTCGTAATCTCAAAACATAAAACACTTTGGTATGTTTCCCCAAGATGCAACTAGGAATAGTTGTCACACAGTCACTTGAGCCAGCAATGTCACTAGCATCTACTAATCTAATATCATTCCTGTTAATGTATACATGTTGACTGTAGGGAGAGAGGTTGTGTTTCATAAATTTTGAAGTGTGTACATAATCATATCTTAAAAGTTTTAACAAGTATAAATTGTCAACTTGTGTGTGAGAACTGTGAGACACCATAGAAGAAATGTTAACAAAATATAGGAGTTCAGAGCAATTTGTAAGAAACTGCGGTACTGGGATGAAGCGCTACCATAATGAGTATACACTGAGAGTATTGAAAACAGTAATTTGGGGAAGTAAAAGTAATAGGTAATATTACTTAATCACATGCTATGGACAAGACTAAGATTTTATATGATTAACCTACTGAATCTTTACAAAATTAATATGAGGAGCTACTATAGTTATCACTAATGAACACATGAGGTAAGTGAAGTGCGTACCAGTTAAGTAATTCACCGAGGAAACTTTACAGCGAAAATGTAGACAAGCTAAAATTGGAACACAGGCTATCTGCCTTTAGAGCTAAGGCCCTAAACTTCTATGTGGTACTGGATTCACTCACAGTGGGATGTCATAGACTAATTAAATATCAGTGCAGAATTTGAATAATTAACATGTGAGGATTAATGTGTTGGAAAGCAGAGAATAAGAAAGCAGGATGTGTATTTCCTGTGTGTCCTGCAAAGAATGTGAAGCCCTTTCTAACTGAACACATGCTACTGACCTCATTTGATACAAATATGCCTTTTATATATATTCAAACAAGAAAAATTTACAGTGTGTTTACTTTTGAATTTCCACTGAGAAACTAAAGGAACAGAGCTAACAGAATTCACTTGTACCTTTCCATGACGTGGAAGGGTAAAATACATGTTTCATGTAAAACTATATGTTGCTTTTTAAAAACATTTGATCTTTGGGCTTCTCTAGTGTTTCATCTAAGTAAAATAAATTTTTAATTGAATTGACAATAAAATAAATACGTAATTATAGAAAGTATAGCATTATTTTTTAAAACTATGATTTTTTTCATAGAATACACAAGAGAGTAACTGTTACACCAGGCACATCTAGTGTGCTTATAAATATTATAAATGTTAATACACCACAAAGGGAAACATTAAAATATAATACTCAGATACTCATAATTATAAAAGTAAATACTGATAAAAGATTAGTGGTTTGAGAATTTATGTTTCTCAGTATATAACAAGTGAGTATATAAGCACTAAATAAGTCTTAAGAACTTTGAAGCGGCCTGGGCGCCAGGTGGGTCAAGCTGTATCCCAGCACTTTGGGAGGCCGAGCGGAGCGGTCACGAGTCAGGAGATCGACGACCATCCTGGCTAACTGGTGGAACCCTTGTCTCTACTAAAAATACAAAAAACTAGTCCGGGCGACGTGGTGGACCTGTAGTCCCAGGTACTCGGGAGAGGCTGAGGCAGGGAATGGCGTGAACCGGGCAGGCGGAGCTTGCAGTGAGGTTGAGATCTGCCATCTGCACTCCAGCCGGGCGACGGGCAAGACTCCGTCTCAAAAAAAAAAAAAAAAAAAAAAAGAAACTCTATAATTATACGTGTGGTTAATAGATGCATTATAAATGACACTATCAGAGTAAATCGATTCTTTTCAAACGACTATGAAACCTTATAAATATTGAGCATTAGCAAGAGCCCTTGGGTGACAGTGACAGAAACCTAATCCAAACTAAGGCTAAACAGGGACAAAACTGCTGTACTAGGAAAGAGACGAAGCTACAGTTAAAAGAAACTCAGGATAAGAGATGCCGAGCGAATCCTGGTCAGATTTGAATCCTTCGGTCTGCATCTGGGGCATTTTTGTATCTGTTCTTCCCAGATTTCAATCCACAACACCCGCTTTGGCCTAGTGAGACAGCCCAGTGTTATTCCTATAAACTCCATATGCCTGTGTTTGATTTAGGGTTTTGTCTGAAGCAATCTAAGAGCTGCAAAATAATGCCGTCACAAACCAAAGCCCTTTACACTGTACCTCACCAACAAGATGAGACCAAGGGGAACATGAAGGAATCAGCAGCCTGGTCTCTTTTCTCAGCTTTTGGTTTCAGAAGCAGTCCCAGAAGAGATTAGTAGCATCATGTCAAGCAGAAAACAATAGCAAAAATAATGTCAAAGTCCAGAAGAGATAAGTCTGTCTGTTACAAGTAACACAAACACAGAAGCTGAGCCAGATCCAGGAAAAGTATTGGTTTTCCAGATACGATTGAGTTCATCAAACAGACTTAATGCATAATTCCAGAAAAACTAACTTGACATTTTCAGGGCCAGTGTAATATAAATTTTTTTAGAACATTGTTATTCTTTTAGCAGTGTTTCTTACAAAAAGCATATGTGCTCCATTCTAAAATTTTGAGATTACATTTAAAAAGTAACAAAAGTTACTGGCAATTACTAACCTCTGTCTTCAAATTTTTGTATTTATTCCCCAGTATTTATACAGACACACTTTGAGTGTGTATGTGTGTGTGTGCATGTGTGTCTTCTTGTCTATGTCTGTTTTAATGTAAAATGAGAAAAGGGTGAAGGGCTGGCATAAAACCTAGATGTACACATATATTATTAAATTGTTTTGATCATTAAATACCTGCTACTGGATTTTGTGACCGTTGCCTAGAATTTCACTAAACAAATGTACTATCATTTATTTAATTATTCCCTTTTTGTTGAGTGGGTTTTTTTTTCATTCTGAGCAGTTCTGCAATGAGTACAATTAAATTAAACCACTGTAATCACCCATGAGTACTACCCCAGGAAATTCCCAGAGATTAAACCTTAGGTCAAATATTATGAAAAAAATGTTAAAGCTTTTGAATGCCTAAAGTCTTTACTAATATTTGCTACCACAATAATTACTTCTCTGGAATTCCATTATTTCTTTACCAATTTTAATACAGGAAACTATCTTTTAAAATATTTCCATTTTAGAAAGGCTAAAAGTATATTAAAATATTCAAGAATTCATATATATTCAAATATATTCAATGTTCAAATATATACTGCATTTGAATAAGTTGAATATGCTCTTTGAAATTTGGATTTTTTAGAATAAATTGCTTATTTATTTTCTTTACCCTAATAGGTTCTAGCCACTGGAAATAAATGTCTCCAAATCTCTATCCTTATGGAGTTTTACGTTAGACCAAAAAATTAGCAAATAATCAAATATGTAAACAGACTCTGTCAATGATAACCTCTATGGTAGATGAATGGGTTGATATAACAGCCTACTTTAATAGGATGGTCAGGAAACACTTTATTTGTAGGAACTCGTTACATATTTAAGAAAGTATTCATTTGTTTATCTTACATACAGCACATATTTTTCTGAAGTTGTTTCAGATATAAGGGAGGAGCTAAGACCCAAGGCCCTGCCTGGAAATATCATTCATCTCCTCATGTGAGGAAAGAAACAATTGATTAGGAAGTAATTGTTTAGGAGGTGGGATGTTTGTGTAAAGAGACTTTAAACTTTTCCAGAGGTGTTTTGGCTGAGGATGGAATAAGACAGGCTTGAAAAGAGAAGGAATGTTGTAGAGTGGGGAATGGGAAAGGAAAAGGGAGAGGCAAAAACATAAACAGAAATAGAAATAGGGGATAGAAATAGAAATAAATAGAAATAGCGCCACAATGTCCTCATGCTTGGATTTTCTCCACTCAACAGACCCCTCCCCTTTGAAAGCCCAACATCCAAAATCCTGAACTTTTAAATCCTCGAGCAGAACACATACTCTATAATTCAATAACCTTTATAAGCAAAAAATAGAAAGTAGATGTTATCCACCTGACAGAAGTTGGGAGAAGGAAGGATGGAGAAAACAGAGGGAAGAATAAATGAGTTAATATTCTCTTCTTGGGGGAGTCAAGAAACGGTGTGTAAATTTGGTGAAACAAAAGGTAGTATTTTATTGAAAGTAACAAAAACATCTGATTGAATAGGGAAAATAACAATATTCAAATAATAATCAAAACTTGATGTTTTGCAGGGTTTTTAACTTTTAAGTTCAGGGCTACATGTGCAGGTTTGTTACATCAGTAAACTTCTGTCATGAGGGTTTGTTGTACAGATTATTTTGTCACTCAGGTATTGAGCCTAGTACCCATAAGTCATTTTTCCTGATACTCTCCTTCCTTCCACACTTTACCCTCAGCTAGGCCCCAGTGTTTGTTATTCCTCTCTCTGCGTTCATGAGTTCTCATTATTTGGCTTCCACTTATAAGTGAGAACATGTGGTTTTGATTTTCTCTTCCTGAGTTAGTTTGCTAGGCATAATGGCCTCTGACTCCATTCATTCCCTGCAAAGGACATGGTCTCATTCCTTTTTAATGGCTGCTTAGTATTCCATAGTATATATGTACCACATTTTCTTTATCCAGTCTATCATTGATGGGTATTTGTGTTGGTTCCATGTATTTGTTATTGTGAATAGTGTTGCGATGAACATACACATGCATGTGTCTTTATGATAGGATGAGTTGTATTCCTTTTGATATATACCCAGTAATGGGATTGCTGGGTCAAATGATAGTTCTGTCTTGAGGTTTTTGAGGAATCACCACACTGTCTTCCACAATGGTTGAACTAATTTACACTCCCATCAACAGTAGATGTTCCTTTTTCTCCACCACCTTGCCAGCATCTATTATTTTTCTACTTTTTAAAAAATTATTTTTTTTTTAAGTTCCAGGGTACATGTGCAGGATGTGCAGTTTGTTATATAGGTGAACGTGTGCCATGGTGGTTTGCTGCACCATGCAGCAAAGTATTAAGCCCAGCATACATTAGCTCTTTTTTCTAATGCTGTTCTCTCCAACCAGTCTCCTCTGACAGGCCCCAGTAAGTGTTGTTCCCTTCTCTGTATCCATGTGTTCTTATTATTCCGCTCCCACTTATAAGTGAGAACTTGCAGTGTTTGGTTTTCTGTCCCTGTGTTAGTTTGCTGAGAATAATGGCTTCTGGCTTCACCTGTGTCTCAGCAAAGAATATGGTCTTGTTCGTTTTTATGACTGCATAGAGTTTCATGGTGTATATGTACCATATTTTCTTTATCCAGTCTATCATTGATGGGCATTTGGATTGATGCTATGTCTTTGCTATTGTGAATAGTGCTGCAGTGAACATATACATGCATGTATCTTTATAATAGAATAATTTATATTTATTTGGGTATATACCCAGTAATGAGATTGCTGGGTCAATATTTCCAGTTCTAAATCTCTGAGAATTCACCACACTGTCTTCCACAATGGTAGAAATAATTTATATTCCCGCCAATAGTGTTAAAAGCATTCCTATTTCTCCGCAACCTTGCCAGCATCTGTTGTTTCTTGACTTTTTCGTAATTGCCATTCTGACTGGCGTGAGATGTTATCTCATTGCGATTTTGATTCACATTTCTCTAATGATCAGTGATGTTGAGCTTTTTTTCATGTGTTTGTTAGCTGCATGTATGTCTTTTATTTTAGATATATCTGTTCATATCTTTTGCCTACTTTTTAATGGGATTGGTTTTTTTTTCTTGCAAATTTGCTTTAGTTCCTTGTATATTTTGAATAATAGACCTTTGTCAAATGGATAGGTTGCAAAAATTCTCTCCCATGGTGGGTTGTCTGTTCACTGTGATGATAGTTTCATTTGCTGTGCATAAACTCTCTAATTTAATTAGATCCCATTTGTCAATTTCTGCTTTTGTTGCAATTGCTTTTGGTCTTCAGTTAATTTTGCTAGCCAGTTCTCCGAGCACCATGTATTTATTTATCTATTTTTTCAGATATTTTCATGCCATCCCTTTTTTTTATTATACTTTAAGTTCTGGAATACAGGTGCAGAATGTGCATGTTTGTTACATAGGTATACACATGCCATGGTGGTTTGGTGCACCCAGCAACCCATCATCTACATTAGGTATTTCTCCTAGTGCTATCTGTCCCCTAGTCCCCTACCCCTCAACAGGCCCCAGTGTGTGATGTTCCCCTCTTGTGTCCATGTGTTCTCATTGTTTAACTCCCACTTATGAGTGAGAACATGTGGTGTTTGGTTTTCTGTTCTTGGGTGAATTTTCCCAGCACCATTTATTAAATAGTGAATCCTTTCCTTATTGCTTATTTTTGTCAGGTTTGTTGAAATCAGATGATTGTAGATGTGTAGTTTAATTTCTGTGTTCTCTATTCTGTTCCATTTGTCTATGTGCCTGTTTTTTGTACCAGTACCATGCTGTTTTGGTTATTGTAGCCTTATAGTATAGTTTGAAGTCAGGTAGTGTGATGCCTCCAGCTTTGTTCTTTTAGCTTAGGATTGTCTTGGCTGTGTGAGCTCTTTTTTATTCCATATGAATTTTTAAATAGTTTTTTTTCTAATTCTGCGAAGAATGTCAATGGTAGTTTAATGGGAACAGCATTGAATCTATAAATTGCTTTGGGGAGTGTGAGCATTTTTGTGATACTGATTCTTCCTATCCCTAAGAATGGAATGTTTTTCCATTTGCTTGTGTCCTCTCTGATTTCCTTCAGTGGTGGTTTGTAGTTCTCTTGAAGAGGTTCTTCACTTCCCTTATTACCTGCATTCCTAGGTATTTTATTCTCTTTGTGGCATTTTTGAATGGGAGTTCATTCATTATTTGACTCTCTGCTTGTCTGTTGTTGGTGTATAAGAATGTTTGTGATTTCTGCATATCGGTTTTTATTTTTTTAATTTTTTTTGTTTGTTTGTTTGTTTGTTTTTGGCTTTGCTTAAATGCCTTATCAGTTTAAGAAGATTTTGGGCTGAGGCAATGGGGTTTTCTAGACATAGGATCATGTCATCTGCAAACAAAGACAATTTGACTTCCTCTCTTCCCATTTAAATAGGCTTTATTTCCTTCTCTTGCCTAATTGCCCTGGCCAGATCTTCCAACACTATGTTGTATAAGACTGATGAGAAAGAGGGTGTCTTTGTCTTGTGCCAGTTTTCAAGGGGAATGCTTCCAGTTCTTGCCCATTCAGTATGATATTGGCTCTGAGTTTGTTATAAATGGCTCTTATTGAGATATATTCTTCAATTAAAAAAAAAGGCCTTCAATAAAATTCAACATCCTTTCATGTTAAAAACTCTCAATAAACTAGGTAATTTTATTGAAGGTCTTTTCTGCATCTATTGAAATAACCATGTTGTTTTTGTCTTTGGTTCTCTTTATGTGATGAATTACATTTATTTATTTGCATATGTTGAACTAGCCTTGCAACCCAGGTATGAAACCGACTGGATCATGGTGGATAAGCTTTTCAATGTGCTGCTGAATTTGGTTTGCCAGTATTTCTTTTTTTTTTTTTTTTTTTTTTTTNTGGTAGAATTCGACTATGAATCCATATGAACCTGTATTTTTTTTGGTTGGTAAGCTATTTATTACTGCTTCAATTTCAGAACTTGTTATTGGTCTATTCAGGGATTCAACTTCTTCCTGGTTCAGTCTTGGGAGGGTGTATGTGTCCAGGAATTTATCCATTTCTTCTGGATTTTCCAGTTTATTTGCAAAGAGCTGTTTATAGTATTCTCTGATGATAGTTTGTATTTCTGTGGGGTCATTGGTGGTATCCCCCCTATTTCTGAGTGTGTTCATTTGAATCTTCTCTCTTCTTTATAGTCTCACTAGCAGTCTATTTTATTGATTTTTTCAAGAAAAAGAAAACGGCTCCTGGATTCTTCGAATTTTTTGAAGGATTTTTCACTTGCTGATTTTTGACAGAGGTGGAGGGGCAGGAACTAGGGCAAAACAAACTTTTGGAAGCCCAGGTGTTGGGAACAGACTCAGGGAGGAGGCAGGCACTGCCTTGGGTGACCTCTGAGGTAAAGCCTAGGATATCCACTCAAGCCCTGTGAGTGGGATGTGGCATCAGCAGCCAGACCACCACTGACTCGAGCTGAGAGGGAAGATAAAGTCCTTCAGAAAGGAGGCCAGGAAAAATCTCACCAGCTCCAGCATGGCCTCCTCACATGGATTCCTTGGCACCCTATGCTTTTCATACTTGTCCTAATTCGTCTTTTGAGATTCCAGTTTACTCTGATGCCAGGCATCACATGGAGATTTTCCCAGAGGGACCAGGGCTGCAGGACAGGATGGTCCTTGCACACCACATGTCCCTGGTCAGCGGCTCAGGTCAGGCAGACCCTGGATGGAAAAGGTGCACTCTAGCTTCCAAAAGAAATAAATGCAAGCAAGCCAGTCAGCTCTGGTGTTTGTGGGTATTTTCATCTCGGCCACAGTCCTCCTTTTTTGGGGGGAGGATTCTGAAAAAGGGTGGTGTGTAGGAAGGCAGAGAATGGGGATGTTTGGTTCAGTACTTAAATTTCTGAGCCTCAGTCCACAAAAACTTCAGCAATATTTGTGCTTAGTGCTACATGAATTCAATCTCTGTGGGTTTTTTCCCCCCATTCCCAGATTTACTATAAATGCTCCTTAAAACATATCTAAGCTGTTATTTTATAATAGCTTTCCTTCATTTGTTTATAGCTATTGCGCATTTTCTGTGTTTTTACTAACATTATATTCAAATATCTAGATATTTTCTCTTTGCCATATGTTTCAAATAAAGACATGTTTATACCTCTTTGGAGAAAAAAAAAACAGGGGAAAATGAGGGAGAAAATAAATTATAGAATGAGTATGTTAAGCTCAATCCTCATTTTTATAACAACAAGAATTTAGTAACTATATTAAAAAATAACAAATCAATAAATAGTAATATTGCATTATTTAATAAAAGGAGATAACTAAAATTAATAACTGAACCCATTAAAAGATAATTCACAAGAGATTGCAATTGGAGAAGATCTATGTGTAGGATTGTTCTATTTATTTTTGCTATAACCCTTTAAAATAGTTTTATTATGTGTTTATTTTGCTGTGATAAAAATGAAAATAAACACCAAAAACTAAAAATGAGAACAAAAACATAAACTAACAAATATCTGAGGACTGTCATAGCTATCAAACTTTTGTTTGCTAAGAACTAAGAAATTAAACAATTTTGTCTAATAAGAGTATTGCCATGTATTACATATTAAGAAAATGAAAGTATGAACTTAAGAGTGAATTTTAGCATCAGTAACTTCAGGGTTTCATGTTTCAAGAAGACTGTATGACAGTTTTCTGGTTTTTTCTCTAGTTCATGAACTGATTTGCATCAGAGTTAAAACAAGAAGATAAATAGTGCTGGAGCTGGAAAGCACTGATTGTTAGAAACGCCAAGAACACAATTTCTAATATGAATGACAAAGAAATATTAGAGGAATAATACACTTTACAAATGACCATTAAAAATGACACAAAGAAATGATTGCTGTTAGGAAAAAATAAAAAAACATTTTAGTGTGTTTGGTAATTATGCTTGACCTTTTTTCTACTAACATATAAATAATGGTTTAAAAATGAGATTCGAGTCTGCTTATGGTACTTGATACCACTATCTTTATATTATTGATGGCAGCATGGCCCTTTAGAGCAGTCACTGCCATCATGCTGGCTGAAGCAGGGAGATGCCACCTGAGCTGCACACTCCACAGAGCTGGGAGGAGCCAGGGACAAGTGGGAGCCCCATCCCTTCCAAGTGGGTGGGGCAGGAGCTCCCCAGGTGCAACAGCAGCTGCCCGAGTCGTGGCTGCAGACCCGGACCTCTCACTGCACAGGGCAGCAGGAGCCCCACCTCACCTGCCTCAGCTGCAGCCGCCCAAGTTACCACAGTGGACCTGGGCCTCCCTGTACTCTTGGGAGTGCTGAGAGCAGGCAGAAGGCCCGCCCTCCTAAGCACAGCTGCAGCCTCCCAAGTCGCTGCTGCAGACCCAGGCCTTCCACTCCACAGAGCAGGCAGGAGCCCTGCACCCCCACACAGCTGCAGCCACCCAAACCGCAGCTGCGGATCCAGGCATCCTTGCACTCTTGGGGGCCCAAGAACCTGCCCCCTGCCCTCACAGGCTCAGAAGTGCCGGCTCCCTCTGCCTGGCTTCTTCCTGTTACTGGCACCCACTCTGGTGTCCAAGCAAAGTCAAGTGGAGCCCAGGTGCTGTCACAGCCTGCCCAGTTGTGCACATGCTCAGGGCAGTGCTGACACACCAGCCCCTTGCCCCTCAGCCTCCTCCAGATTTTGGGTGCCTAGGAGCAAAGGAGGGAGGCCAATGGGGGGCTGAGGGAAGCTCGGTGATAGCCTGCAGGCACCCCTTGGCACCTACAGCCTGGGAACCATAAACAGCAGCAGGAGGTAGGCTCCTACAGGTTCATGGGCAGAAGGGGGCAGGTCCCTGGTAAGGCTCACCTTCAGGCCAGGGAGGGCCTGAAGGCCAGCTGGCTGCCAGTCCCACAGACTGGGGTGGGAATTTGTTGTGCCTTTTCTGGGCCTGCCCATGGCCACCCATGCACCAATCAGCATGCACTTCCTCCCCTGTGAGGCCCATAAAAGCCCTGGGCTCACCAGTTCTAAGCAGGCGTTGGCTCAACCGGCTGTGGAGAGGATCAACCCACTCCAGGACTTCACCTCTGCTGAGAGCAGTAGATGTCTGCATGACTAGCTGCAGAGAGGAGCTGTTTCAGAAGCTGAGAGTAGAACAGCAGTAATAGCCTGGGTTGTGGGAGAAACAGGAAAATGAAGGTCAAAGGGTACAAACATTCAGTTATAAGATGAAGAAGTTCTGGGGATCTAATGTACAGCATGGGTAGTGGTGAATGTGTTACTTAATTTGACTGTGGTCATCATTACACAATGTGTATGTGTATCAAATCATCATGTTGTATACCTTGAATATACACAATCTTTGTCAGTTAAATATTTTTGTAAAAAAAAATCTGTGGGCTACACATCTATCTACTTGAGAAACAATAAAAAAAATTTGTTTATTTTTTAAAATTTATTTTTATTTTTTGAGACAGGGTTGCACAGGCTAGTGCACAGTGGCACAAGCACAGCTCACTGCAGCCTCGACCTCCCAAGCTCAAGCAATCCTTTCACCTCAGTCTCCTTGGTAGCTGAGACTACAGGTGGGCACCACCATGCCTGGCTAAGTTTTTTATTTTTTATAGGGACAGTGTCCCACTATGTTGCCCAGACTGGACTTGAACTCCTAGTTTCAAGGGATCCTCCCACCCTGGCTCCCAAAATGCTTGGATTATGGGCATGAGCCACCACACCTAGCCAAAATTGTTATGAGAAAAACATAAGTATTATATTAGAAATGCCATTGTGGTGACAATATGTAAGATTAATTTCCTGATATATTTTAAATAATTTTTTTCATGTGAATGAAATCAATATTACATTATAGAAAATCTGGAAAATAAAAAAGAACACAGATTCTCTTTGACTTATGATGGGTTTATGTCCTCATAAACTCATTGTAAGTTGAAAATACCATTAGATCATAAATGTATTTAATACACCTAACCTACCAAACATCGTAACTTAGTCTTGTCTGTCTGTAACACGCTCAGAACACTTGCATTAGCCAGCAGATGGGCAAAATCATCTAACACAGAGCTTGTTTTATAAAACATTTTATAATTTAAAAAATTCAAAATTTGAAGTACAGTGTTTATTGAATGCTTGTGACTTTTGCACCATCGTAAAGTTGAAAAAGTTTAAGTAGAACCATCATAAGTTGGGACTAGTATAAATTATCTAATTGCCTGATATCTCACACACAGCAATAAATGTTCTAAACATCTTACCCATTTTATGCATATGTGTAATATTTAAACAGTGTTGGCATCGTTCTATACCAGCATTTTTTCTCTAAGCAGTTTGTGTTGTGCCACAATCATGAGAGGATTCCTCCACAACACTGAATTGTAAAGCATGGTTCACAGTGTAGATATGCCATAACTTAGCAAATGTCCTCCTTTTATAGTAGCTTTGAAAGTTTTAAATTTATTTTGCTGTTGAAAATTTCACTTCAGTGATCATTCTTGCATGTCAATCTTGTACTTGTCTATTATTATTTTCTAAGTTAAAAGGTTAAATTACTTCATCAAAAGATGAGACACTTTCATAATAACTGCCAAACAACACTCTAGAAAGTTGTATCCATTAACAGTTTTATATGCAGTGTGTGGCAACATTCATTTTATAACAACCATGTAAAATTGATATTTTCTTTGTAGTCTTTACTAATTTTAAAAGTGAAAATGCTATCTTAATTTACCTTCATTTAATTACTTATGAGGTTGGGCATTTGTTTATATGTTTCTCCGCCATTGATATTTCATGTTTTTTGGCCTTTTACTTTTCATTTTTTAATTAATTTTATTTCTATGGTTTGATGTCGTTTTTTAAAAATTATTCAACTATTTCCTACATATTTGCGTGAGGTAGGTAGGAGAAAATAAGTACTGTATTTTTAACTTTACTAGATAAGATAATGCCTAATGTGTTTTTTTCCAAATAGTTTCACATTCTCACCCAAATTTCATGTTGTCAAACTTTTAAATTTTGTTAATTTGGTGGGTATAATGGTTTCTCATTAATTCTGACTTGCATTTTTTCAATTGCAACTAAGGTTGACAACTTTTTAATATATTTATTATCTAACTGGATTTTGTAAAGCTCTTTCATCATTTCTCTGTTCAATTGGCTTTTTCCCATGTATTTGTTTGTTGCTGGTATATAGAAATACAAATTGATTTTGTGTACTTGGTTGGTATTTAATTTATCTCTTATTAAATCAAGTAATGTATCTAATATTACTTTGCGTTTTCTATACACATAATGACAATTTTAAACCTCTCTCCTAATTTTTAAATATCTAATATATTTGTTTATTCAATTATTTATTCCTTCTTTCCTTGGCCTCACAGTTCTGGTAAACTGGACCTCCAGTTCAATGATGGAAAGTGTTATTAGTATGCACCCTTGACTATTTTCCATTCTTAAGGGAAAGTTTTTATTATTTCAATATTAATAATGATGTTTTCTCTACATATCTTCGTACTATACCCTGAGTATACGTTTTCACATTTAACTTTTAGTTCACTAATTTCTCTTCCACTTTGTCTACTCTGATTCTTAGCTCTCACTTTTTTTCTCATTTTTTTATAATTTCAACTTTTATTTTAGATTCAGGGGGTACATGTGCAAGTTTGTTACATGCGTATATTGCTTGATGCGGAGGTTTGGGGTGTGATTGATCCTAGTCACCCAGATACTGAGCGTGGTATTCAATGGCTACTTTTCCAAACTTTCTCCTTCTCCTTTCCTCCTCCCTCTATTAGCCCCCAGTGTCTATTGTTGCTATCTTTAAGTCTATGAGTACCCATTGTTTAGCTCCCACTTATAAATGAGAAAACACAGTATTTGCTTTTCTATTCCTGTGTTAATTCACTTAGATAGTGGCCTCCATCTGCATTCATGTTGCAGCAAAGGGCATGATTTCATTCTTTTTTTTAATAGCCATATTCCATGGTATGTATACACCACATTTTCTTTATCCAGTTCACTATTGAAAGGCACCTAGGTTGATTCCATGTCTTTACTATTGTGAATAGTATTGTGATGAACATATGGGAGTATGTGTCTCATTTAATTTTTTTATATGTACCCAGTAATGGCACTGCTGAGTCAAATAATAGTTTTATTTTAAGTTGTTTGAGAAACCTCCAAACTGCTTTCCACAGTGACTGGACTAATTCACATTCCACCAATGGTGTTTAAGTGTTCCCTTCTCTCAGCAACCTCACTAGCATTTGTTGGTTTTTGACCTTTTAATAATAGCCATTCTGACTGGTGGAAGATGGTATCTCATTGTCATTTTGATTTGCATTTCTCTGATGACTAATAATGATCATTTTTTCATATGTTTGTCAGCCACTTTTATGTCTTCTTTTGAGAAGTATCTGTTCATGTTTTTTGCCCATTTTTCAATGAGGTTATTATTATTATTATATTGCTGGTTCAGTTGTTTAAGTTTCTTATAGATTCTGGATATTAGACTTTTGTCAGATGCAGAGTTTGCAAATATTTTCTCTCGTTCTGTAGTTTCTCTGTTTATTGATAGTTTCTTTTGCTGTGCAGAAGCTCTTTTGTTTAATTGGGTCCCACTTGTCACTTTTTGTTTTTGTTGCAATTTTGAGAACTTTAGTCATAAATTATTTCTCAAGACCAATGTCCAGAATGGTATTTCCTAGGTTTTCTTCGAGAATTGTTTTATGGATTGAAATCTTATATGTAAGTCTTTAATTCATATTGAGTTAACGTTTGTATATGATGAAAGGTAGGGGTCCAGTTTCATTCTTCTGTGTATGACTAGCTAGCTACCCAGCATCATTTATTGACTAAGGAGTCCTTCCCCATTGCTTAGTTTTGTCAGCTTTGTAAAAGATCAGATGGTTGTAGGTGTGCAGCTTTATTTCTGGGTTCTCTATTCAGTTCCGTGGGTCTGTGTGTCTGTTTTTCTACCAGGACCATACTGTTTTGGCTACTGTGGCCTTATAGTATGCTTTGAAGTTCAGTAATGTGATGCCTCCAACTTTGTTCTTTTTGCCTCTGATTGCTCTGGCTATTTGGGCTCATTTTTGGTTCCATGTGAATTTTAGCAGAGTTTTACTAGTTCTGTGAAAAATGACATTGGTTGTTTTGTTATGGGATCTTTGGGGTGTCATTTTTCTGATCAGAACCTCTGTGGCTGGTGGCACCTTTGCTTGAGTTTTGTTCGGGACCACTGGACTCATTTCACTCACTCAGCCTGGCAGACTGTGCTCAGCTCACACTACCAACCTGAGTCCTATGCCTGCAACAGGTGAGTAAGGCACAGAATGGCAAGGGGTGTGTGGGTGAACATGGGGCCCAGCCACTGCAAACAGTCATGCCAGCTGCTGCAGCAGGGTAGGAAGCTCCAGGTGCCAGTACAGGTGTTGGCACTCTGTGAGGCTGTGGCTGGACCAGGCACACTGCAAGCAGCTTCCACGGCTGACACTAAGGAACATGGTGGCACCTAGAAGCTTGGAGACTCCAGGAACTCAAAGAGGGAATCACAGCCCTGGCTCAGGGAGCTCCCAGGTCTGGAGTCACTGAAGGGCTATAGCTCTCTTCTTTCTTTCTCTTCACCCCCAACATGGCAAGCAAGGGGCATGCCTGAGCCCTGTTTGTGTTGCAGCTCTTTTAGCCTCATTTGGCAGGTCTCAAGTTACCATCCTGTGCCCGAGAAGAATGAGGTATGCAGACAAGTAGAGGGTGAGCAAGATGAAGAGGAGCTTTATTGAGCAATAGAACAGCTCAGAAGAATCCCACAAGGTGCAGCTCCTTTCCACAGCCAGGGTGTCCCAACTAGTGTTCAACTGCTAGCAGAATGGGTAGCTCTGAGAAAGCAGTAGGGGCACTTCCCAGGTCCCCAAGAGTGCAGGTATGCCTGGGTTTGCATGCCTGCTCTGTGGAGTGGGAGACCAACATCTGCAGCCATGGTTTAGATGGCTGCAGCTGCATCTGGGAGGGTGAGGCTCCTGCCTGCTCCCAGCTCCAGCTGGCTCCATGAAGGGTGCAGCCCCAGCACAGTGGCAGTAGCTGCTCCAGATGGCCCACCACTGCCATCAGTTTCATAGGAATAGCAATGAGTTTGTCAATTGCTTTGGGCAGCATGGCTATTTTAACAATATTGCTTCTTCCAATCCATGAGTATGGAATGTTTCTCCATTTGTTTCAGTAGTGTCTTGTCCCCCCTCTTTCACCTCCATGTTTGTATGTTTCCTAGATATTTTAATTTTTTCATGACTATTGTTTTTCCGAATGTTTTTCCATTTGTTCATGTGATCCATGGTTTCTTTCAGCAATGTTTTGTAGTTATCTTTGTAGAGAACTTTCACACCTTTGGTTGGATTCCTAAGTATTTATTTTTTGTGTGTGGCTATTGTGAATGAGATTGCATTCTTGATATGGCTCTCAGCTTGAATGTTATTGGTGTATAGAAATGCTACTGATTTTTGTACCTTGATTTTGTGAACATGCTTATTTTATATAGTGTATGGGATAATCTTAAGACTTAGTCTCTGTGGGTAAATATTTATTTTTTCTAATGATTCTTAGTCATGGTGAATTATTTTCTTACTTATTTTGAGATGTTTGATTGTGAACTCATTTTCCTCTGGAAGACATAACTTTGGAAATTTTCCGAAGCCTACATTTAAGAATTTCCTACAGACAAAATATGCATCTGTTTGTATCAGATGCCTTCTGGAACTACCAGTTGGCTTTAAATTTAAACTGCCTTTTCAGGATTTCTTCTTCAGAGTTTATTTAAACCATCATAATTGTGTACATTTTGTTCCCACTCATGTGACAGCTGACCTGTCATTATGAGGAAACAGGAGTGTCTTTCTACTTTCTCCAGAACAAAGCTGCAAGTTGATTTGTATGATTCTCACTGTAGAATTTTTTCCCCTGGAGTTTCACCTCTCCAGGAGCCCTGGCTTTATATGGTTGTTATCATTATTACAATAATCATACATGACTACTAAAGTTCTAATGAATCAAAATAAGGGTTGCCTTTCAGCAACCCTTTGCATTTTCCTCCAGTTGTTAAATAAAACTGTTCACATGCTGTCTCCTAAACAACACATTTCCCTATAAAAACCAATATTTTCAAATTTAAATATTTTCAGAATTTTAAAATTTACAATACTACAAGATCTGGAACTTTAAGAGCTGGAAAAGCTCTATAACAAGGAATAATAATAACACAGGGATAACCATATTGTTGCATGGTGATGAATATGTTAAGCTAATGCATTCTAGATGCTGTATCCTATATATACATTTTATTCTTTTATTCTCTAATTCTCCAAGTAGAACAGAATCATTAATGAAACTAAAAGGCACTTAAGATCCAATTGATGATATTAATTAATATCATTAAAATTGTATACTTGTAATTATTATACTTAGAAAACTTAGAAACATAGAAATTTGTATTCTTTCATATTAGCCATGTTACCAGATCGCATAAGCTTCTCTAGTTATCTTCAATTTCCTAAACTACATGATATAGTCTATTGCTCTTTGGAAATGTCTCAGTATTTCCAAAATTTATCAAGTACCTTAAAAAGGAACACCAACAGATGAACTCAGTTTTCAGTATTAAAAGCAAGATAAATGTTTGTAATACAATGAAAAACAGTCTTATGTAAAATTGCACTAATGCTTGTCATCCATTATCAACCGACATGGGAAACATACGAACCTGCAATGTGTGTGTGTGTGTGTGTGTGTGTGTGTGTGTGTACAATGCACATATACATGTACACATGGTCATGCACTGCATAACAATGTTTCAGTCAACAACAGACCACATATACAATAGCGGTCCCATAAGATTATAATGTGGCTGGAAAATCCCTATCATCTAGTAACTTCATGACATCATAGCATAATGCAGTATCCACATGTAGCACAGTGCATCACCTACATGTTTGTAGAGATGCTGATGTAATCAAACATATACACTTCCAGTAATATAAAAATATATCATGCAATTATATATCATGCATAAACACTTAATGGTGATAACAAAATATGTTACTGGCTTATGTATTTACTATAATTTTTATCATTATATTAAAGTATACTTCTATTTATAAAAAAGAAAAATCTCCATGTGTGTGTTATTGCCCCTTGAAGACTTTCCAGTGGGATAAGACGTGGAGGTGGAAGACAATGATACTGATGATCCTGAGCCTGTATAGGACTAGGCTAATGTGTGTGTTTGTGTCTTAGTTTTTAACTAAGAAAACAAATAATCCTCTTTAGTTTTTAACAAAAATGTTTAAAAGTAAAAAAAAAAAAAGAATTTAGGCTGGGCATGGTGGCTCACGCCTGCAATTCCAGCACTTTGGGAGGCTGAGATGGGTGGATTGCTTGAGCCCAGGATTTGGAGACCAACCCTGGCAACATGGCAAAACCCTGTCTCCACCAAGAAAGATACAAAAATTAGCTGGATGTGGTGGTGCATGACTGTGGTCCCAGCTACTCAGGAGGCTGAAGTAAGAGGATCGCTTGAGCCAGAGGGGTGGAGGTTGCAGTGAGCCAAGATCGCACCACTGCACTCCAGCCTGGGTGACAGAGTGAGACCCTGTCTCAAAAAAAAGAGAAAAATAATTTTAAATTTAAAATATAGAAAAAATTTATATAATAAGAATATAAAGAAAGAATATCTTGTCCAGCTGTGCAACATGTTTGTGTTTTAAGCTAGGTGTTCTTACGAGAGTCAAAGAGTTTCAAATTTTTAAAGTTCATAAAGTAAAAATAGTTACAGTAAGCTAAGGTTAATTTATTATTAAAGAAAGAAAATTAATGTTATAAATTAACGCCCACTCAGTGTCCAGTGTTTATAAAGTCAATAGTAGTGTATAGTAATGCCCTAGGCCTTCAGATTCACTCACCACTCACTCACTGATTCACCCGGAGCAACTTCCAATCCTGCAGACTCCATTCATGCTAACTGCCCTATGCAGATGTACTATTTTTATCTTTTATACCATATTTTTACCGTATTTTCCCAAAGTGCTGGGATTACAGGTATGAGCCACCATGCCTAGCCAGGAAAAGCAACATTGATATTGATTACAGTTACATCAGGAAATGCAACTTTAAATCACTTTATCACTTTTCTATGTTTAGATAGACAAATGCTTACCATTGTATTACAATTGCCTACAGTATTCAGTACATTAACAGTACAGGTTTGTAGCCTAGGAGCAATAAGCCCTACCAGATAGCCTAGGTGTGTAATGGGCTATACCATCTAGGTTTGTGGGACTATACTCTATAATGTTCACACAATGATGAAATAGCCTAAGGACACGTTTCTGAGAACATATACCTATCATTAAGTGATGCATGACTATATACATACATATGTATATTTTTATAATATACCCTATATTTTATTTCAAAGGCAATTGTGAAAACTCATCAGGCTTGATTGCAAATCAAATTATTTTTGTCCAGCATGAAAATTAACATGCTCTTATTCTATAAATATAGAAAGACACCAGCTTTTTAAAGTTACAACATATATTTAGCAGCAATATTTATCTTATTGCTTATATTTTATCTTATATGCAGTAAAATACTAGGTATCTCATATTTTTATTAGTATAATAAAGAATACCTCCTCACCTTTAATTAATCACACAAATAAGATAATCCAATTGATGGAACATGATTCAAATATGAAAAAATATCCTTTTACATACTAACATTGCTAGATGGGTTTTTCTTTAGATGTTAATAGATATGACATTGATATGATTTGCATATTCTAGAGGGTAATTAAACTGACACATGTTCAAATCAACTTTAGGACAAAACTGATTAAAAGTGTTGACTTCCAACCAAAATGACTGATTGGCTTTTAATGCACTGAATGCACTGAAGTGTTCAGAAGGCGATTTATACAGGAGAAGGGAGATATGTTAGTTTCCTATTGCTTTTGTAACATAGCCACACAAATGTAGTGGCTTAAGACAACACAAAATTATTATTGTACATGTTTGAAGTTCAAAAATGTTAAATTCAGCCTTACAGGGCCACAGTCAAAGATAGCGTTTCTTCCAGAAGCTCTAAGGGAGAATATATGTGTGGTAGGTAGAATAATGGCCCTCCAAAGGTGTCCAGGTTTGGACAGCCCCAAATCTGTAACTATATTAATTTACACGGTAAAGGTGGTTTTGCAGATGTCTTTAGTTAAGGATCCTGAGATGGAGAAATTAACTTGGATGATCCAGTGGGCCCAATGGAGTTGCAAGGATAAAAGGAGAGCAGGAGGGTCAGAGTCAGAGAATTCAATGTGAAGATGCAAGTAGAGGTTGGAGTGACACTTTGAAGATGGAAGAAGAGCCATATAGAGGAATGCAAGTAGTATCTAGAACCTGGAAAAGGTAAGAAAAAAATTCTCCCCTAGAGCCACCAGAAGGAACATGCAAAAAGCAAGGAAGCACTTTCTCCTCTGAAGCCTCCAGAAGAAATGCAGCTCTGCTAGCACCTTGATTTTAGCCCTGTAAAAGCCGTTTCAGCTTCTGACCTCCAGAACTGTAAAGCAATAAACTTGTGTTGCATGTAGCTACTAAATGTGTGGTTATATCTTATACCAGCAATAGAAAAATGGCATACTGTTCCTTGCTTTTTATCCTTCCATCATCGAGCCCACCCAATGTAACTTCCCCATCTCAACACGCTTGATTTAATCACATCTGCAAAGTCCCTTTTTCCATGTAAGATAACATTCACGGGCTCCGTGGATTATGACATGAACGCTAGGGGATGGAAGAAGGTGAGGAGGTATTCTGTCAACCACAGAAATTGATGCATCTTTTTAAATCAGAAATGTATCAGAATTATAAAAAAAATCAGTTCTAAGACTTCATTTTTATTGTGGGAATACATACACTCAGTTACTTCTAGAGACTAATAAAACTTAAAAACATGAACTTGGCTATGGTGGTTTAACAAGAACACACAATAGGAAAGTAGATATGACTTCCAAAACAGATATAACTTCCAAACCAGTAGAAGAAAAACAATGGAGCAAAGAATGTCATATTTAGCCAGCAAGAAACAGGGAGGAAAAAATATGATGGCATCAGGTGTGTAAATCAAACTCATAAAAATCAAAAGAGAATTAGAGGACTCCAGTTTCATAGTAGCGTATGTTAACCTAAATTTGTCTGAAACTGATAACTCACACTATAAAGATTACAGAGTACACACACATGACATGATTTAAATTACTTAACACTATTAATATTAAAGGTGATGGTGAAATAGCATCTCAATGAAAAACATTAAAATAAATTTTTGATAAAAAATGCTAGACTTACCATTTTAAAACATATTTCTGCTGACTTAGTCACCGCTACAATAATGATAAATAAAATTTTAAATATAAATTTTTTTAATATAAAAATCTGTAACAATGAAAATAGGAGTGAGGTCATCCTAAGATGAGTGATTTCAATAAATTTTGATGAATGTTCACAGTACTGTAAAGGCCACACCCTCTTGCCTCAATCTGAGACAACTTGGGGACCATCTTAGCTCTACAGATACCTGTGGGACTGGGCTGAGGCCTTTGATTTGATTACCTGACAGTGCAAACTCTCCCTCTGCCCAATTTGGCTTCCCTCACATCCAGGGTTAGTAATCCAGAGACCTCATTCCAATAAGCTTCCTCTATTAAAAATCTCTCTCTCAGTCCAGTTTCCAGAGAACCTGAGCTGAAACAGGCAATATGAATCTAAAGCTTATACCATGCTATACTGATTCTCCATGTGCTGTATTTATAAATTTTTATACTGCTGCTGCTGCTGCTAATGCACTTTTTATATACAAGTATTCTTTTAAGAGCTTTTCATAAGCTAACTCATTTAATACTAGAAATAAGCCTATGGGAGGTACTGTTATTATACACATTTTACAAATATACCAATTCATACAGGACATAGATAGATATATAGATAGAGATTATTTAAAATAATACTCAGAACAATTAAAAAGTAACACATATTCTGAAATATTTTGACGTACTTTTCTTTAAAGATATCAAGATATTTTACCCTGTGGAGAAGACTTCTTTTTTTACTTTATTACTTAATTATTTGTTTAATTTTTTTTGAATTTTTTTGAATTTCAATAGGTGTTTATGGAACAGGTGGTGTTTGGTCACATGTATAAGTACTTTAGTAGTGATTTCTGAGATTTTGCCCACCCCCGCCAAACTGGAGCAGTGTACACTGTACCCAATGTGTAGTATTTTATCCCTCACCCACCTCCCATCCTTTCCCCCAAGTCCCTGAAGTCCATTGTATCATTCTTTTTTTTTCTTCTAAGACAGAGTCTCACTCTGTTGCCCAGGTTGGAGTGCAGTGGCATGATCTCGGGTCACTGCAACCTCTGCCTCCTGGGTTCAAGCGATTCTCCTGCCTCAGCCTCCCAAGTAGCTGGGATTACAGGAGCCTGCCAGCAGGCCCGACTAAAAAAAATTTTTTTTTTTTTGTATTTTTAGTAAAGATGGGGTTTCACTATGTTGGCCAGGCTGGTCTCAAACTCCTGACCTCATGATCCCCCACCTTGGCCTCCCAAAGTGCTGGGAATACAGGAGTGAGCCACCGCGCCTGGCCCATATGCCTTTGCCTCTTCATAGCTTAGCTCTGACTTATGAGTGACAACATCCAATGTTTGGTTTTCCATTCCTGAGTTACTTCACATAGAATAATGGTCTCCAATTCCATCCAGGTTGCTGTGAATGCCATTATTGTGTTCCTTTTTATGTCTGAGTAGTATTCCATGGTATATATATGCCACATTTTCTTTATCCACTTGTTGATTGATGGCCTTTTGGGCTGGTTCCATATTTTTGCAATTGTGAATTGTGTTGCCATAAACAAGGGTGTGCAAGTATCTTTTTGTATAATGACTTCTTTTCCTCTGGGTAGATACCCAGTAGTGGGATTGCTAGATCAAATGGTAGGCATACTTTAATTCTTTAAGGAATCTCCACACTGTTTTCCACAGTGGTTGTACTAGTTTACATTCCCACCAACGGTGCAAAAGTGTTCCCTTTTCACCACATCTACACCAACATTTGTTTTTTATTTTTTTGATTGTAGCCATCCTTGCAGGAGTAAGGTGGTACCACACTGTGGTTTTGATTTGCATTTCCCTGATAATTAGTGCTGTTGAGCATTTTTTCATATGTTTTTTGGCCATTTGTATATCTTCTTTTGAGAACTGTCTATTCTAGCCTACTTTTTGATGGAATTGTTTGGTTTTTTTTTCTTGCTGATTTGTTTGAATTCCTTGTAGATTCTGGATATTAGTTATTTTTTGGATGTATAGATTGCAAAGATTTTTTTCCCACTCTGTAGGTTGTCTGTTTACTGATTATTTCTTTTGCTGTGCAGAAGCTTTTTAGTTTAATTAAGTCGTATCTATTTATCTTTGGTTCTGTTGTGTCTGCTTTTGGGTTCTTGGTAAAGAAGTCATCTTTGTCTAAGCCAGTGTCAAGGAGGGTTTTTCCAATGTTGTCTTCCAGAATTGTTATGGTTTCAGGTCTTAGATTTGGTCTATCTTGAGTTGATTTTTGTATAAGGTGAGAGATGAGGATCCAGTTTCATTCTCCTACATGTGGCTTCCCAATTATCCCAGACCCCTTTGTTGAATAGGGAGTCGTTTCCTCATTTTATGTTTTTGTTTGCCTTATTGAAGATCAGTTGGCTGTAACTATTGGGCTTTATTTCTGGGTTCTCTATTCTGTTTCATTGGTCTGTATGCCTGTTTCTATACCAGTACCATGTTGTTTTGGTTGCTATAGCCTTATAGTATAGTTTGAAGTTAGGTAATGTGATGCCTCCAGATTTATTCCTTTTGCTTAGACTTACTTTGGCTATGTGGACTATTTTTTTGGTTCCATATGAATTTTAGGATTGTTTTTTCTAATTCTCTGAAGAGTGATGGTGGTATTTTGATAGGAATTGCACTGAATTCGTAGATTGCTTTTGGCAGTATGTGCATTTTCACAATATTGCTTCAACCCATCCATGAGTATGAGATGTGTTTCCATTTGTTTGGGTCACCTGTAATTTCTTTCAGTGGTGTTTTGTAGTTTTCCTTATAGAGGTCGTTCACCTCCTTGGCTCAGTATATTACTACTTTTTTTTTTTTTTTTTTTTGCGGCATTGTAAAAGGGGTTAAGTTCTTGATTTGATTCTCAGCTTGGTCACTGGTGGTGTATAGCAGGGCTACTGATTTGTGTACATTTGTGTACATTGTGCTAGAATTGTATCCTGAAAGTTTGCTGAATTAACTAACCAGTTCTAGGAGCTTTTTGGATGAGTCTTTAGGATTTTCTAGGTATATAATCATGTCATCAGTAAACAGCGACAGTTTGACTTCCTCTTTACTGATTTGGATGCCCTTTATTTCTTTCTCTTGTCTGGTTGCTCTGGTTAGGACTTCCAGTACCATCTTGAATAGAAATGGTGAGAGTGGGCATCCTTGTCTTTTTCCATTTCTCAGGGGGACTGCTTTCAACTTTTCACATTCAGTATAATGTTGGCTGTGGTTAGTCACAAATGGCTTTTATTTCCTTAAGGTATGTCCCTTCTATACCGATTTTGCTGAGGTTTTTAATCATAAAGGGATGCTGGATTTTGTCAAATTATTTTTCCGTATATATTGAGAAAATCATGTGATTTGTGTTTTTAATTCTGTTTATGTGGTTTATCATATTTTTTAACTTGCAGATGTTAAACCATCCCTGCATTCCTGGTATGAAGCCCACTTGATCATGGTAGTTTATCCTTTTGATATGGTGCTGGATTATCCTTTTGATATGCTGCTGGATTCAGTTAGCCAGTATTTTGTTGAGGATTTTTGCATCTATGTTCATCAGGGATATTGGTCTGTAGTTTTCTTTTTTAGTTTTATCCTTTCCTGGTTTTGGTATTAGGGTGATACTGGCTTGATAGAATGATTTGGGGAGGATTCCCATTTTCTTTATCTTTTGGAAAACTGTCAATCAGATTAGTAACAATTGAGAAGACTTTTTTTACATCCATTAATATTTATCAAAGATTTGTTGAGTTTTTTTGAAACTTAGTATATAATAAATATTTAAAATAAATAATGTAGTAACAATATCCTCTGCTACAATGCAAAGTGCTAGAATTTAATAAAGGATAAACAAATAAAATGAAACTAATTGAAAATTCTGAAAATAGAAATCAAAAAACAATACACCATCCTAAGCAATTAGTCATATAAAGAGAATATCAAACTATCAGTTACAAACTAATTAGAAATTAACCCATTATTGTGTATTGAAATTTATGTGACTAAAATTATACTAAAGAGAGAGAAAATAAAAATGAAAGAACTAAAGATTCCACTTGAGAAGATAGAAGAAGATTAACAAACTAAAGGCCAAAGAAAGAATTTTGAAAAGGTAAATGTAGAAATTAGTGAAATACAAGCCATTTTAACATTAGTATTTAAAATTAATTTTAAGGCCTATTTCTAAAATAACCTACAAAATACATAACATTTCAGCAAGGTTAAAGCCAATGAAGAGATAAAACAAAGTAAAATATTAGGAATAAAAATGAAAGATGATGTACACATTATAAATAAATAACATATAAGCCAATGAAGATAAATTATTTTGTCTGTTGCGTTTTCTTTGCACCCTTGCCCTTCCCTGTTTATGCTTTGATAATAAGGGAAATGTAAGCTAGATCAGTATTACACTACATGTGGTGTATAAGATTATTTTATAGGATACTCGTGTGAACAATATTTCATTTTAATTGTGATGGATTTACTTTAACATATTTTTAAATAAGGAACCTGTCATTAAAATACCACAATTTCATAGATATTATTGCTTAAGGCAATGCTATAAACTATATATTTAAAAATAAGTTGATTTAACAGAAATATTAAGTAAATGACAGTCTAAGTAGTAATATGCGGTTGTAGCAAAATCATGAATTTAGTGAGTGAATGATTGAACTTAGAAGTACATTCTGTGTTCTGTTACCAGAGATGGCAGATCAGTTTTTACTGTCAAAATACCACTATTATACCAAACCCATTTTCCTCTGTTTCCAAATCTCACATGCCCTGAAATACAGTCTGACAGTTGATGGTTGTTATGCCTATGCTTCTTACAAAAGTAATATTTTGAAAATATAAAAGCAACCACTACTAGATTTGAACACAAACATGTATCTTCAAAACTGGAAAATTCTAGAGACAAAGAAATCATAATATTATAAAAAGAGACCAATCAAAGGAAACAACAATTTAGTGTATTTTTAAAATTATACTTTATATTCTAGGGTACATGTGCACAACGTGCAGGTTTGTTACATATGCATACTTGTGCCATGTTGGTGTCCTGCACCCATTAACTTGTCATTTACATTAGGTATATCTCCTAATGTTATCCCTCCCCACTCTGCCCATCCTATAACAGACCCTGGTGTGTGATGTTCCCCTTCCTGTATCCAAGTGTTCTCATTGTTCAGTTCCCACCTGTGAATGAGAACATGTGGTGTTTGCTTTTCTCAATAGTTTGCTGAGAATGATGGTTTCCAGCTGCACCATTTCCCTACAAAGGACATCAACACATCCTTTTCTATGGCTGGCATGTATTCCATGGTGTATATGTGCCACATTTTCTTAATCCGAGTCTGTTTCATGATGGACATTTGGGTTGATATCAAGTCTTTGCTATGGAATAATGCCCAATAAACATACGTGTGCACGTGTCTTTATGCAGGCATGATTATAATCCTTTGGGTATATACCTCACAATGGGATGGCATGGTCAACATGGTATTTCTAGTTCTAGATCTGAAGGAATCGACCCCACTGGGTCTTCCACAATGGTTCGAACTAGTTTATACATTCCCACCAACAGTTAAAAGTCTTCCTATTTCTCCACATCTTCCCAGCACCTTGTTGTTTCCGGACTTCTTAATGATGATCGCCATTCTAACTGGTGTGAGATGGTATCTCATCATGGTTTTGATTTGCATTTCTCCTGATGGGCGAGTGATGATCAGCATTTTTCATGTGTCTGTATGTCTCTTTTGGAGAAATGTCTGTTCATATCCTTTGCCCACTTTTGATGGGTTGTTTGATTTTTTCTTGTAATTGTTTGAGGTCTTGTAATTTCTGGAATTAGCCCTTTGTCAGATGAATAGATTGCAGAAATTTCGTCCCATTCTGTAAGATTGCCTGTTCACTCCTGATGTAGGTTTCTTCTTGCTCGTGCCGAAGCTCTTTAGTTTAATTAGATCCCATTTGTCAATTTTGGTTTGTTGCCATTGTTTTGGTGTTTTATGACATGAAGGTCCTTGCCCATGCTATGTCTTTGATATGTTATGGCCTAGTTTTCTTCTAGGGTTATGGTTTTAGGTCTAACATTTGAGTCTCTAACCAATGGAACAGAACAGAGCCCTCTGAAACAATACCACACATCTACAACCATCTGATCTTTGACAAACCTGACAAAAACAAGAAATGGGGAAAGGATTCCCTATTTAATAAATGGTGCTGGGAAAACTGGCTAGCCATAAGTAGAAAGCTGAAACTGGATCCCTTCCTTACACCTTATACAAAAATTAATTCAAGATAGATTAGAAATTTAGTGTATTTTTTAAAGCCACATAAAATTAGCTAACCAAAGGAAAATATTTTCAGATTTTAAAATTACAACCTTGTCCCCTTTTATAGTATACACATAAAACAAAACAACAAGTAAAAATTAATGAGCAAAAAGTCAACAGGCAAAAAAAGAAACATAGAAAAGAGTGACTGTATTACTCAGGGTTATCTAGAGGGACAGAACTAATGAAATAGACATATATATATAAAGGGGAGTTTATTAAGTGTTAACTCACATGATCACATGGTCCCACAATAGGCCGTCTGCAGGCTGAGGCGCAAGGAGAGCCAGTCCGAGTTCCAAAACTGAAGAACTTGGAGTCTGATGTTAGAGGGCAGGAAGCATCCAGCATGAAAGAAAGATGTAGGCTGGAAGGCTAGGCCCGTCTCTCTTTTCAAATTTTTTTTTGTTTTGTTTCCCCTGCTTATATTCTAGCTATGCTGGCAGCTGATTAGATTGTGCTTACGCAGATTAAGGGTGAGTCTGCATTTCCCAACCCCCTGACTCAAATGTTAATCTCCTTTAGCAACACCCTCACAGACACACCCAGGATCAATACTTTGTATCCTTCAATCCAATCAATTTGATACTCAGTATTAACCATCACACTGACAAAAGTAATTGCAAGTGAGGATCCATAAAAGAATGTATCCATGGGATCAAAGTGCATTTTATTAATTATTGTTAAATATTTTAATATTTAATGATGATATAGTCCTCTTGAAACTCTAGATGTTGAATTCATTTATGTGTGGGGGAGGGAGTTTGTGCAGAATGCATTCAAATATGAAAAGCAAAACTAAAAGAAACAAGGAGAAATTATTGGAAACAATACTTTTTGAACTCCTAAACATCTCAGTCTCTCCCAGACCAAACAAGACAAAAATAAATACTCTAAAAGATTGTCCAATATCTATGTTTATGCTCTGTAAAATGAGGAATTGGTATGAGATAATTTCAAATATCCCCACAAGTTCTAAAATTCTAATTTATTAAAGGTATTTGGAAGTTTTTGAGTAACCTAAAATAAAGTTTCTCCCAAAAGAATCAATATTATTGCATATGTTTTGCTGTTTCTTATCTTTATAAATGTATTTATAACACTCACCTTTGTCATTTATTACCAGGCCTGCACAGCTATCAGTGGTAGCCCTTGATACTCAGGTACACAGAATATATGAACAGTCCCCTGTGCTCCCAGGAATTATCACTACCAACCAGTAGCTAAGGTTATTATTCAAAGTGTGCTATATGCTGTGACATGTTTTCCTTCCTGAAATGGAATGAAGTTTGCTGCTCTTTGGAATTTACTTAAATGGGTCCAACATTTATGTCTACTTTTGTAAAAATTAAAGTAGACTGTAATCCAGTAAGACATATCTATTATATTGTTTTACACAACCTAGCTATTACTATGCTTGAAATTTAGTTCAAATGTCTTTTGGGATAAACTAATAAGCAGGCGTGTATTGACAAAATATTAAAATGAAAGAAAAGCTGATTTTGTTTACTTCGAATGATTAAACAACATATGATAAAACTGTCAAGAGAATTCCTATTTGTACACAAGGGCAATCAAAAGAAGATCATCCTTAATCTCTTTTCCAAGACATCAAGAAAGATTTTTCTAATGCAAAAAAAGATATTCTGATGTGTCAAGCAAAATTCAAATCATTATGTTTAACTTACTCTTTTGCCAAATCAGATTTGGCTTGTTTATTGATTCATATCATTTTGGTCCTATTGTTTACTGACTCTCTGATACTTCTTTTATATCTGACACTATCAAATTTTATCCTAGAAATGGGCAAGAGATGTGGAGGACTTTTTTCTAAGTACAGGTCATGTATGTGGAGTCATGCAGGAGAGAAAAAGGGTCATTTCTCTTTTGATATTTTCACCAAATCACTTTCTGTCATATTTTCATAGTCATTGTAAGATGTTAAAAATGGTATAAATGTTATTGTGAGTCAGAAGTAAGCAGAATGAACAGGGATTCTATATGAATTTCTTATTACAATTTTTTTTTTTTTTTTTTTTTTTTTTTTTTTT
>NW_016805390.1:3018366-3033938 GCF_001698545.2 Rhinopithecus bieti
TTTTTTTTTTTTTGAGATGGGATTTCACTCTGTTGCACAGGCTGGAGTGCAGTGGCACGATCACAGCTCACTGCAGCCTCAAACTCCCAGGCTCAAGCAGTCTTCCCACTTTAATCTCCCAAGTAGCTGAGACTACAGGCACATGCCACCATGTCTAGCTAATTTTTATTTTTGGTTTTGTTTTCTAGCGATAGAGTTTAGCTGTGTTTCCCAAGCTGGCCTTGAACTCTTGAGCTCAAGCAATCCACGCATCTCGGTTTCCCAAAGTGTGAGCATTACAGACATGAGCTACCACATCTGTCCTCTTATTACAATTTAGAGAAATTAAAGCCTAGATTTCAATGGAGGTGACTCAAGACAATCTACTGCAAGGTAAGATTAAATGTGGAATAAAAATTAGGAAGTTAAATATGTGTAGTTTATCATATCTGTAAGTCTGTATTGACTTGCTTGTTCCTTAAATGTAGATAGAATACCAGATTTAACAAGAAAGAAAATTGCAAACAACTAACATTTCTTGATCTCCAAATCTGAGCACTTCCACAAATATTATCTAACAATCTCCCTCATTACCTTTATGAGGCAGACAATTGTCCATGTCAGAGACATTCAAACTGAGGTTCAAAAAGGTAATTTCCTTGGCCAGTATCATGTATTATGGGCTTACTTAGGATGGGGGCATTCATCTAAAATTAGGAAAAGATAGGAGAAGAACATTTTCACTTCAGTTTTAAACATCTGCTGACCAAATTTGTTTCTGGTTTTCTGTTTTTGAGGACTTATTTCTACCATGCACAATACATACTGTGGTCCTGCAAGAACTAACAGTGAGTGTATTAGTCCATTCACAAATTGCTATAAAGAAATACCTAAGACCGGGTGTAAACGAAAGAGGTTTAATTGGCTCACGATTTCACAGGCTGTACAGGACACACAATGCTGGCATCTGCTCAGCCTCTGGGGAAACCTCAGGAAACTTAAAATCATGATGGAAGTTGAAGAGGGAGCACACATGTCACATGGCCAGAGTAGGAGCAAACGAGAGAGAGGGGGAAGGTGCCACACACTTTTAAAGGCGCAGATCTCAAGAGAACTCATTCACTCTTATGAGGATGGTACTAAGGGGATGGTGATAAACTGTTCCAGAGAAACTGCCTCCATGATCCAATCACCTTCCACCAGGTCCCTCCTCCAGCATTGGGGATTACTATTCGACATGATATTTGGTGGGAACACAGATCCTAAGGAATTGTTGCTGTGTATGTTACAGTTTTACCTACTTCTGACCAGTCCAGTGATACCACTGATCTTTTCAGATCATAAAACCTTGACTCCCATAATCTCCTATGTGTAAATTACAAATTCTTTCTTCATTTAATATGTTAGGAATATCTTTGTTTTCCAAAATTTTTTTCATTAACTTATGAGACTTTTTCTCATCTAATTTTAATCATTTTGTTTTAAAACTGCATTTCAAATTCTATCATGAATATGGATTTTTTCTTTCAAAATTCTTTCCTTATTAAATCATTCTTACATTTTGTTTCATTTTAGCACCATGTCTAATAAGCAGGTTTTACTTTTTGTACTTATTATAGAGTTGCTTATTGGTACTTATAGTCTATTTAGGTAATAAGTCCTTTCTTTGCTTTGTTTGGAAATGATATAATTCATACTGGGTTCATTATTCCTGGAATTTAATAGGAAAATAAAATAAAGAATAGTTGCTTAAAATCGGATTTACCCTCTGACAGGTAAATGCTTTGTGGCATATCTCCTTTTAACAGTAAAGTGTAATAATATTAATTTTGCTTAAAAAAATGGAAACACTTATTGAAACTCACTGAAATAAAGCACTCTGGGGAACCACAAAAGCACTGCTCTAAGCACTATTTAATTGAGTAGAAATTTGGAAAATTAAAAGAGACTGATAGAAAAAATAGCTTTTCAGTCATATGGGTAAATATAAAATTATAGAAGTGTGCTGTGTAATGAGAAGCATCAGTAATAAAGGAAAACGAGGTTTTCCTTTTTTTTTTTTAACAAGAAAAGCATCATTTAATCATGTCCTCCACATAGAAGCACAGACAATGCTAAAACTTCATCAAATTGTGTAAAGTCATTGCAGGCATTCAGATGACACTTTGTAGGACAAGAAGAGAATATAGGTGAGAAAGAAACATTCCAGTTCTTCAAATTCTGTCTTTGGAGGCCCTCCATAATGTCAGTGGCTGTAGTACTTGATAAAGGGTTTTAGCCAACACAAGGACTAAATTCCAGGGATACCTTAGAGGACACAAAGAAAATGTGGACTAATCACATGGGAAAAAAATCAGGAGACTACTGAAAATAAGATTGAAAGGAGAGATTTGGTGAAACATCCCAATTTCCAGCTTCCTCTCCTCTTTATTCTCTAGGTTCCTTCCATTCCCACAGAGTGCCAAACCAGGAGCAAAAATACTCACTTCGTGATTTCTATCTCCTCAGGCAAATTGCTAATCACTGTTTGCCTTCCTCCCGCTCCAATCCGAGTCTCCACTTTCTCCCTTATCACAGAAAGCGTAGGTGGCAGGACTGCTTCCCCATCAGGACTTCTCTGTGGTTCCTGTGAGGGCATGGTGCAGTGGGTGTGAGCTCCATGAAGGCCAGCAAGAGTGATTGTCTGTTTATGACATTTTGGAACATTTGAAATAATTCCTTATGTTTATGAACTATGCCTATAAATATCACCACCAAAATAAAGATAGCACCAAAGTTTTAAAAGCACAGATCAACTCATGATACTTTATCTCACAGAGGAAATTAGAAAGCATAATTTAAATGGTTAAGAGATCAACTTATCGCTAATGAGTGTTAGAAACCAGTGCACATGGGCAGACTTCCTTTTTGAAGCAGTTTGCTACATTGCAAAGAGTGTGCCAATAACTCCAGGTTGATATATATACCTTTAAAGATAAGCAGGGCCAAATGGGGCATGAGTGAAACAGTTCTAATCATTATTACCACCTAAAAAAAATCACAAACATAATGTTGTATATAATGATAAACAAGTATTTTAGAAACTCTAATTCAAATGAAATTATATCAAGTTGCAATTAAGTAGCTCATATTGTCTTGAAATTGGGTGGATTTAATTTCAAAAAGTGTGTTTACACTTTTTATATCATTACGTTTTATTCTAAACTGGGTGAAAATATTAATTCTGTTTTTGTGGCATGCTAAGGGTTAGGGGATGGTGTTTGAAACAGTCTAGCACACATGCAAACAATACGGGGTTTGTGCCTGCAGAGAATTTTAAAACAGCAATAAAACCAACTGGAAGTTTGTCTGCTCTTTGCTAACACCATGTGAGTTTTTGAGTTTCTGCTTCTTAGTATAATAGACTAACATTCTACCAAATGACCTCCCTCCCTATTAAAAACAACAAAAACAACAACTATGAAACCTGAACATAATACAAAAGCTAATACCTTAAAGTACTGGGGAGGAAACAGAGCAGATTCCAGTTAGAGCTCATGCTCACTTGGAGGAAAGGAAACTGTGAAAGCTGTAGAAGGAAATTCTCATCTCTTTGGCTTTAGACCTGGGGCTAAGGGCAGTTCCCCCAAAACATGTAGCTGCAGAGGATACAATCTTTCTGGTACTAAGAATCAGAAAAGTGAATAGGAAACTATAAACAGGGAATCCTAGAAGAGATAGAGCCAGACAATGCTTTCCACAAAAGCCCTCTATCCACATTTCTGGTTGATCTCCACCCATGCATGGAACCAACTCAAGGCAGCTCAAAGACAAAAACTGAAATGAGATGAGAGCTGCTACCATGAAGTTGCCAGAGTATGAACAGAACGAGGCACACTTTGCTAGAGAGAGCATACTTGCCTAAGAAGAAAAGATAGGAAACTCAACACTTGTGTTCAGAGAGAAAAAGGTTTGCTTCTCTGGCCTGGAGACTTGTAATAGAGAAGTGAAGAGGGTGCAAATACTGAAGAGAATGAGAGAATCCCAGAGGGGAAAGAACCAGAGAAGAGCTCCATTAACTTTCTCTGCCCATATCAATGACAGAACCCTAAAACATCCATGCATAGAATAGACTAAAAGCAATCCATCCAAAGGCAAAAGATCTGAACAGAGACTACAGCTGTCACACAAGAAGCCAAGCCAAGAAAAATACCTGTTATGAAAATGCTTATTGGATAAAAATTTAAAAACCAAAATATTTTCAACTTAGCGGCCTTAATATGAAAAATAAAATACAAATGTACCCGATACCCAAAAAATCAAGAAAATTGAATACATTCAAGAGAAAAGGAAATCAAATCTAAAGTTGAAATGAACCAGATTTTGGAACGAACTGGTAAAGATTTTCATGTGTCTTTTGTTACTAATCCCAGTGTAGCAAAACAAAACATGTTTGAATGCATTAAAAAGCTCAACAGAGAAATGGGAAGTCTCAGTAGAAAAGTGATACTGAAAAAAAAAAAAACTAAATGGAAAATCAAGAACTGAAATATGTAATTTCTGAAATAAAAATTTACTGTAAGACTTAGCCAAATGGACATATCAGAAGAGCAAATGAACATAAGAATATATCAGTAGAAATTATCTCAGGTGAACAATATAGAACAAAAAGACTGAAAAAAATTAACAGAGCCACCGTGACTCATTAGATAACATCAAATTTTGAATGTACAGGTAAATGGCATATTAGAAGGAGAGGAGACACAGAATGAGACAGGAATAGTATTTGAAGAAATAATGGGCTGGGTGCAGTGGCTCACGTTTGTAATCCCAACAGTTTGGAGGCTGAGATGGTTGAATCTCATGACCCCAGGAGTTCAAGACCAGCCTGAGCAACTTGGTGAGACCCCCCTTTCAACAAAAAATATAAAACTCAGCTGGGCATGGTGGCACTCGAGTAGTCCCAGCTACTCCAGTGGCTGAGGTGAGAGGATCGCTTGTGCCTGGTAAGTCGAGGCTGCTGCAGTGAGTTGCGATCAAGCCACTGCACTCCAGCATGAGTGACAGAGCAAGACCCCATCTCTGAGAAAAAAAAAAAAAAAGAAAGAAAATAAAATGGCTTAAATCTCCAAATTTCATAAAATCAGAAATGTTTAAATTTGAGTTAGTGTTTAAAATGATTTGGTGTTTAAATAAACACTAAATCAACACCAAATAGAACAGTTAAAAAGAAGCAGACAGTAGTTTGTATTTCTGTGGGGTCAGTGGTGACATCCCCTTTATCATTTTCTGTTGTCTATTTGATTCTTCTCTCTTTTCTTCTTTTTTAGTCTAGCTGGCAGTCTATCTATTTTGTTATTTTTTTCAAAAAGCCAGCTCCTGGGTTCATTGATTTTTTGAAGGGTTTTTTTTGTGTCTCCATCTCCTTCAGTTCTGCTCTGATCTTAGTTATCTTTTGTCTTCTGCTCACTTTTGGATTTGTTTTCTCTTGCTTCTCTAGCTCTTTTAATTGTGATGTTAAGGTATCAATTTGAGATCTTTCTAGCTTTCTGATGTGGGCATTAGTGCTATAAATTTCCCTCTTAGCACTGCTTTGGCTGTGTCCCAGAGATTCTGGTACGTTGTTTCTTTTTTCTCGTTGGTTTCAAAGAACTTCTTGATTTCTGCATTAGTTTTATTATTTACGCTAGAGTCATTCAGGAGCAGATTGTTCAGTTTCCATGTAGTTGTGTGATTTTGAGTGAGTTTCTTAATCCTGAGTTCTAATTTGATTGCACCGTGGTCTGAGAGACTGTTATGATTTCCCTTCTTTTGCATTTGCTGAGGAGTGTTTTACTTCCAATTATGTTATTAATTTTTGAATAAGTGCCATGTGGCACTGAGAAGAATGTATATTCTGTTGATTTGGGGTGGAGAGGATGAAGCTGGAAGCCATCATCCTCAGCAAACTAACACAGGAACAGAACGCCAAACACTGCTTGTTTTCACTCGTAAGTAAGAGTTGAATGAGATGTCATTGAGAACACATGGACGCAGGAAGGGGAAAAACACACAACAGGACCAGTCGGCAGGTAGGGGGCAAGGGGAGGGAGAGCATTAAGACAAATAGCTAATGCATGTGGGGCTTAAAAGCTAGACGATGGGTTGACAGGTCCAACAAACCACCATGGCACATATATACCTGTGCAACAAACCTACACATTCTGCACTTGTATCCCAGAACCTAAAGTAAAATTTAAAAAAATAAATAAATACAGAAGCAGACAAAAGGCCTATCGCAGTCAGGCTGTTTAAAGCCAATGATGAAGAACAAATCTTGAAAGAAGGTTTAAAATATATATATTTTTTATACAAGGGAGCAGCAATACAATTGATGGCTGATTCTTAACAAAAACTATAAGGAGAGGATAAAAAAGAGAGTGAAGTTACATCTTTAAAGTGCCAAAGGAAAAAAATATTGGTCAACTCATACTATATATCCAACAAAAATATCATTCAAGAATGAAGGCAAAATATACTTTTTCAGACACAAAAAAGCTAAAAGAATTCATTGCCTGCAAACCTATATTAAAAGAAATAATAAATGAAATTATTTAGGAGGAAGAGAAATAATACCACATGCAAATTTGAATCCTCTGAAAAAAATAAAGACTAACAATGGCTGGACGCATTGGCTCACGCCTATAATCTCAGCACTTTGGGAGGCCAAGGCGAGAGGATCACGAGGTCAGGGGTTCCAGACCAGCCTGGCCAACATGGTGAAACCCTGTCTCTACTAAAAATACAAAAATTAGCTGGGTGTGGTGGTGCACGCCTGTAATTCCAGCTATTTGGGAGCCTGAGGCAGGAGAACCTTTGAACCTGGGAAGCAGAGGTCACAGTGAGCTGAGATCGCACTACTGCACTCATTCCAGCCTGGGCAATAGAGTGAGACTCCATCTCAAAAAAATAAAATAAAATAAAGACTAATAAAAATGGTAAATATCAGAGTAAATGCGAATGACTAACTTTTGTTAACTTTTGTTTCTCTTAATTTATTTCTAAATTGTTTAAGAATTTAAAATAAAATACCTTTTCAATATCTGTGAACCTAAAACTGCTCTTAAAAAAACATTGCCTTATGAGATTTATAACGTGTAGGTGGGAAGAGTACTTGAGGCCAGGAGTTCAAATCTAGCCTGGGCAACATAGTGAAACCCTGCCTTAAAAAAAGATCCTGTTAATGTTTGGTAATACAATCCACCGAAACATTAATTAAATTATATATTAATGAAGTAAAGACTAATTAGAAGACAGAGTTTGTCAAAAAGTACTAAGAAAAAAACAAAAACTTCTCAAAAGAAGACATTCATGTGGCCAGCAAACCTATGAAAGAAGTTCAGCATCACTAATCATTAGAGAAAAGCAAATCAAAACCACAAGGAGATACCATCTCACACCAGTCAGAATGGTGATTATTTTTAAAAAGTCCAGAAACAACAGATGCTGAAGAGATTGTGGACAAAAAGGAACACTTTTACACTGTTAGTGGGAGTGTAAATTAGTTCAACCATTGTGGAAGACACGTGGTAATTCCTCAAAGAGCTAGAGACAGAAACACCATTTGACCCAGCAATCCCATTACTAGGTATATACCCAAAGTAATATAAATCATCCTATTATAAAGATAAATGGATGCGTATGTTCATTGCAGCACTATCCACAATAGTGAAGACATGGAATCAACCCAAATGCCCATCAATGATAGACTGGATAAAGAAAATTTCATACATATGCACCATGGAATACTATACAACCATAAAAAGGAATGAGATTATGTCCTTTTCAGGGACATGGATGGAGTTGGAAGCCATTATCCTCAGTCAACTAACGCAGGAACAGAAAACCAAACACCGCATGTTCTCACTTACAAGTGGGAGCTGAACAATGAGAACACATGGACACATGTTGAGAAAACAACAATTTCTCCTATCTTAGAGGAAGAAGTTGCTTATTTTTTTTTCACTTTGATTCTCAGCCTCTCTTATTTACACTGTGTGATCCTGATAAGCTCTCATAGCTTCTCAACCTCTGTTATATTAATATATAAGACAATCTTTCTCATTAGACAAATCACAATGTGTCACTACTCTTTTCAAACATTTTGGTAGCCTTTTATGGCCTAAAGAAAAGTCTCAAATCCTCATCATGGTAGAACTCACCACATACAAGTTCCACTCGTTTTGTTTTTGTTTTTAATACAATATTTCAAATCAAAGTAATAATGAGTCAAATGATCTCCTGAAACTCCCTCATTACTTCTTTCATGCTTCTTACATTAAAACCCTGCCTCTATTGGTCTGTTTCTCTATCTATCTAGATTGGGAGCTCTTTAAAAGCAGAGAAATTGTTTTATTAATCTCCATATGCATAGTGCCTGCCCTAGCTCCTAGAACCTAAAAGGAGACCACTAAATGAATGAATAAATGAGCTATAAACCTAGAGGATACTATACATCAGTGAAAAGCCAAGAATCAAAGTATTCTGATGTCATACCCTTTGGCTAAAAAGCATGCTGATCTGGAAGAAGACAGAAAGCAGAGAAAGAACAGTTTGAAATCAGACCTGTGAGGCTTGTGCTGAGTGATTCCACGCACATGCTCTCTGCAACATTCATGAGTCAGTCATACACAGCCTCATCTACCAGGAGGCTAAAGATCGTAAGGTTAATCTTTTTATCACAGAATATTTATTTCTCACTAGTTGAGATTGATGAGTGTTGCCCTCTATGAATTCAGCCTCTTTGCTTCAGGCACATCTTCGTCCTTCCTGGAATATCGATATTGCCAATATTGCCAACACGGCACTTTCAACGGAGGGTATATTTTTTTCTTACCTGTTGAAATTCCTAAGCATTTCTAGACAGCTGGTGTTTTCAGCTAGAAAGTCGCACATTTCATTTTGAAGCATGTCTTTCTCACCATGAATATATTAAGTACAAGGAAGGCATTTGGAGGGATTACCAGACCAAACCGCTGATGGCTAATCAGTTCTTATATACTAATCATATCACAAACCTGTATAGAAATGGCACTATGTTACCGTGATTAAATTTGAGTATGATTTCTGCCTTTAATGTTTTGTTGGGAATTAAGGAGGGTGATTCACTATACCAGAGTCTACAAAGGAAATTTTTATGGAAAATCAAATAGGCACTATAGCTTGATAGTTTGTCAGGTTTCTTCAAGAGGTTGACAACAGTGCCTCTTCAGAAGGAAAAGAAGACTTTTGCCCAAGTATTCAGCAGGTTAACAGATTTTGTTAGCACAAGTTTTGAAAATCACACTTGATGTGATGTGGTACCGTGCAGCTTATGTGTCAATTTGAGCATCATTTTATTGATTTTTTCCATGGGGAAGACAGGGTTAACAGAATTACAACAGAATTTTAGTGAACTCCCATTGCATAAGGTTCGGCAATAACAATAATCATCATTTTTCAATCTCCTTGAAAACACTTTCAAAGTTTTATAGTAATAGGCTGCTAAAAAATAATGACATATACCAGAGCATAGAAATACATTGTTTTACTAACAAATGCTCCAAAGTTTAGGATTAGCTTGAATGATAGATTTTTAAAAATACATTTGCATTTCACATGGGTATACATATGGTATAATGAAAAGAACATAGTCTTTTGAATCAACTGGACTTTGTTCAAGCTTCAGTATTGCTACTAACCAGTTGGATGAGCTCAGGCAAGCACTCTGACATTTTAAATTTCTATTTTCAGTGTTTGTAACATGGGAATATTTATACCTGCCTTGTGAAGTTGTTTTTTAGAATGAAAAGAGATTATATATGTAAAGTGATAAACACACTGACTGGTCTCAATAGGTGCATATTACATGTTAGTTCCTCTCATACCAACAAGGACAAACACACCGTTCTATGGCAACTTCTCTCTGTTCCATTTTCCCCCATCCTCCAGTTGCTGTTTCTCATCATAAGACCATAATATTAAGTCGGAATGTGAGTCTTTTCTATCACTAAGTAGTCGCTCATTTTATCTATATCTTATCTGTCTCTCAATTTAAACATAATTAAAAGATAGAACACTATGAACTAGGTAGCCCAAGATGACAGGGGAAGACCCAGAAAGGAAAAGCACAGGGAAGAGATGCACCAGGCAGAATGAAAGATCAGAGATAACAAGGCCACAGCTGCTCCAAAGCAGATGTCTTCCTGATGTTATTCACCATTGAGTAAATTTCTGCTGTTATCCCCCAAAACAAACAATTTCTTCCTCAGAAATCTAATTCCTGAAATATATGGCTTATGTTTCATGTTTTCTATGGGGACACTCCCTCCCAGTGTCCTGGATGATTCAGCACCCTACAGGGTCCCCTCGACTTTTCCCACCCACCTCCTATTCTGAGTTTCAGGAGATCATTTGACTCATTATTACATCAATTTGAAATAATATTTAAGCACAGTGTAAACCAAATCTTGTTTTGATTCGTTTTTCTGTCGTTGCTGTTTTTTTCCCCAAACCACTCCTGGAAACCTTCAAACTTACCCAGTTTCCTTGCTGGCTGCTTAATTAAGAAGTTGGAGGAACCCAAATTGAGTCCCTTATACTACTGCCACCTTTATCCCTGTCTAGACTGAGACTCTTCTCAATTCCTCATATCTTAGAGGAAGAAGTTGCTTATTTATTTTCACTTTGATTCTAAGCCTCTCTTATTTACACTACGTAATCCTAATGAGCTCTCATAGTCTCTCAGCCTCTGTTATATTAATATTTAAGACAATCTTTGTCATTAGAGCAAATCACAATGTGTCACTACTCTTTTCAAACATCCTGATAGACTTTTATGGTCTGAAGAAAAGTCTTGAATCGTTATCATGGTGTGTAGAACTCACCACACACAAGTTTCATTCGGTTTTTTTTTTTTCCCAATTTCAACATCTACTACGTATTTGTTCCTTTCTGTGTTATCAGACAACTTCCCGTACCCTAACCATTCCACAAGTACCCACACTTCCATGCTTGTGCTCATGATTTTTCCCTTCAGCTTTATATCCCTTCACCAACCATCTCTCAAGGCTCAACTCAAAATTACCTTTCAGGTGCTTTCCATGGTTTTCCAAGCTGCAATTAATCCTTTTGTCTGCAAATGTTATGCTGCTTCTAGATAAGTTATAAGATTTATTACATTCAGATTTATATTTACCTGGCTTCTCTTTAGTAATGATAACTATAATTCAGTTATCATTACTTAAGTAAAGCATTTTTATTTACCCAACTCTCTCTCTCTCACACTCTTTCTCCATGAAACTATAGCTCCTTGATGTTTGAAAGCAAGTGTTAGCAATCAGCTTTCCCAGGGTCCACAGGCCAATGGTTTGATTATATAAGTGCCAATAAGATCTGGCGAAGGAGTAAACACAAAAGGAGGTGTTATTTATTGATGTATTGATTTATTTACATTCTTTTTGCTATGACTGTTTCCCACAGCAGGAATTAACACAGTACGATTGCTGAACTGCTCCAGGGACGTTTTTTGTTTTGTGTTTTCACAACCTATGTTTCCTTGAAAACCTGTGTTTTCAAGGAAACTTGAGGGACTTTGAATGATGGACAACCCCCTATCAGATATCATCAGCCTGAAACATCCTTATCTTGGCATTAAATTAGAAGAAACCCCAGACCCTGAGTACCAGAATTGTTAGAATCAAAGTCTCAGTAAAGAACCAACTCCTGATCACTTCTCTAAAGGAAAGTTCTAGAAGTCTACACACTCTGCAGTCACTTTCAATTCTATCCAAGTATAGACTTAGAACTCTAGAAAACACTAGGAACAGTCTTCAGCCAGGTAAAGCCTAAAACCAGCAAAGAACAGGGAGAGTGAGGGATTGTGAGAGAAATTTGTATTTGTCTTATTTAACCTTCAAGGGACAGAATTTATTGTATGAAACTCAGGAGCACCTGAAGACAAAGTTTACGTAGAAGACTAGTGGGGTATTCAGCATTTTGGAATCTCTATTTTCAAAATAGCACGTGGTTAATTAACTCCAGCACTACTAACACTTCTTACCCATAAATTTAAGCATTTTCTAGAACAGAGGCAAGGTTTCTGAACACAAGTGTTTTCTCAAGACCTTGCTGTTAATTTTGTAGTTATGAATGTGTTTAGGGTCCAGTTAATTTCTGACTTTACCAAAAATTTCTAATAATGAATAATTATGCTATGTGATTTGAACTTTTTAGGGGAAATAGCTATATAAATGTACTGGAACTATTAAAATATTTCTGACAGCAAACAATCACTATTTTGGGTTCAAGCAATAGTACTATACCATTAATAAATTTACTCTACAATGTGCAAGTCAAAATAGGTGTGTTAATTCTCCAAGGATTCCACCTAGAGTAGTAGGTGCTGGTAGATGGTTTCACCCTTTCTATAGTTAAAATAATAGAATTACAGTTATCATTACTAAAGTAAAACATTTTTATTTACCTAATGTAGAACATATTTCTCATCTCTAATATCTGAATTCATGATTGTCAAAGAAAAGTTACCCATCTAACATTTGACCATGCTGAAATTTCTTGAAACTAAAAATAGGCAGTGCCTTTGTTATAAACTTGATGTATGAGGTTCCCCAAACAAGATGTTTATTCTTGGGCCTTTGTACTTACTATAATTTCAAATTGTAACCACATTGTTCTGATGTTGTCTAATATCTGTCCTCAACTACAATCTTACTTCTCACACAGGAGAATCCTTTCTTATGACTTTCTGCTCATAAAATTTCAAAAACATTTAGTGTCCTTATATATGCCTGAAATTTTCATAAAATACATTTTAAGACATAGACAAAGTTGAGTAAAACATTATTTATAAAATGGATTCAAGAATATAAAAGTATATTATAGTTTCTGAGAAAACACTTAATGTCTCTATCATAAAATTATATGTATGTAGCCCATAATAATGTTCTTTTTGCCTAAGTTTTACTAAATCAAGCATATTATTAAACAAAAACTACTTTAGATCTTAGTTCATGATAATGAATTATTTTCATCAAATATTGTTTATTACAATATATGATTATGAAATACATTTAGTCTCAATATTTTATTTTTCATAGTCTTTAATTACCCTGTGTATCATAAAACTTGAACCCTTTCTGTTTTTATACTGTGGTTATCTCGTTATTATAAATATTCTTAAATGATTTTACTTTTATATCTATAATAAAAAGCAATGCAAATTGTAAAATGCAATATCTAACTTGGTGAGCTCAGGGGAAATAGCTAGTAATTTGCTTGGTAAGTGAAGCAAAACATTAAATGATTTATTATCAGATTTTATATTGTATTGAGAATCTGTGCCATAAATCTTACTATATTTGAATTATAATGGTAGACAAATCACTTTCTATGACTTCTCTATCATAGTAAAGGAACTGTGATTATCCTTCATTGATTCAAGAATGATATTTATTTGTCACTTTTGACATGACAGAGCTGAGTTATATTAGGATATAATAAGCTCCTTCTAACCATTTTGAATGTTGGCATCAGGGGAATTTTTAAAAATTGAAAAAGAAAAATACCAGTCAATAGTAAGGACAGTGATAAGAAGCTTGAAGGACTTTTAAAAATATAACATAAAGTAGGGTAATATATTGTGATTCTTTCAGAGTTCACATCAAACATATTTGTGTGTTTGTATAATAATTATGTTAAATCTGCAGGTCTTAAGATGAAAAAAACTAAAGAGTGTACTCCAAAGTATAAATTAGATGTACTCCAAAGTATAAATCATGGAAAAGATAGACCCTCTTTGTGGATGAGAATTTTAAATGTTGTAAAGATGCCAATTTACCTAAAAATAATTTAAAAATTTAAAGAGTAGTAAATTTTCAAGCAAATATTTTGAGTTAACAATTATTTAGAAACATTTCAGTAAAAATAAACATTTTAGACTAGCTAGAATTGTTTTTTAAATAAAAGATGTTGACTTTCTCTGTCAGGTAATGAATATACTATAAAACTATAATTATAATAGTTTAGTCCTGGAAATAAGAACAAGGCAACAGATCAACAGAGCAGAATAAAAGAACTCAAATCTGCTATACCAGAATCTATTTGTATTTCTATCTTATTTCTCTATAATCAACTACTATTAATCTTATTTAGAATTGAAGTGAAAACCCATGCCAAACATTTGGAAAACAGTATTATTCAATAAATACCAGAACTTTTTAGCTCTGCAGAAGAAAAAATCGTACCTCTGTAGAAAGAAAAAATCATTTCTTAAATAGTAATTTGTGGGAAAATAAACCACAAGAATAGTTGAAGACTCTATAACTTAAAGGGGAGCAATTTCTAAATTCAAGCACAGTTGAAGAAATAATATAAAAGAGTTATTCTGAATATTAACATGTTCAGTATAGCAAAAACACCTCAAGAAGACAAACAAGAAGGTGAGAAAATACTTGTAGGGTTAAAAGTTCATTGCCCTAATGTAGAAATGCTTATGCAAATTGATAAAAATATGGCTAAAATTCCAATAGAGAAATTGCAAAGTAGTTGAAAAAAAAAGAACTAAAAGTTAAAAATATTCATGGCTAAGGATATGTTTAACTTGTAATAAAGAAAAACTAATTAAAATGACAATGTTAAGCTATACTTTAAGGAAATTAACCTATTTCATAGTTGAAAAAAGATGGAAGAAAATCTGTATTTTCAGCAAGGGCTCTAGGTGATTCCATGAAGCTGTGTACTTTGTTTAGACACTGTTATACTCACAATAACTCCCCAGCTATTTTGTATTATTTATTTAGTAAACATCAATGAGGGCTTACTGTGTTTCAGGCACTGTTCTACATGCGGGAAAAACAACAAACAAAATACGCAAGGATCCCTTCACAGAAAGGTAATGAAGGGGAGTACACTAGGAGAAATGAAGGAGCTTTGAGAGTGTTAAAAAACAAATGACTTTTGGGGAAAGACTAGAAGGAGATGATGGGCCAGTTATCCATGTAGATAACTCAGGAAAGAGCATGCCAGGTCGAGGGCACAGGAAGTCCCAAAGCCTTGAAGCCGTCACTATTTTTTTGTAGTTTCCCAGGTGATTTGAATCTGCAGCCAGGATTAAGAGCCATGAGGGTAATGTTTTTTTTTTGTTTTTTTTGTTTTTTTTTCCAAAACAGGAATGGAAGTTTATTTATTTATTTATTTTTTATTATACTTTAAGTTCTAGGGTACATGTGCATAAAGTGCAGGTTTGTTATATATCTATACTTGTACCATGTTGGTGTGCTGCACCCATCAACTCGTCATTTATATCAGGTATAACTCCCAATGCAGTCCCTCCCCCCTCTCGCGTCCCCATAATAGGTCCTGGTGTGTGATGTTCCCCTTCCAGAGTCAAGTGATCTCATTGTTCAGTTCCCACCTATGAGTGAGAACATGTGGTGTTTGGTTTTCTGTTCTTGTGATAGTTTGCTAAGAATGATGGTTTCCAGCTGCATCCATGTCCCTACAAAGGACGCAAACTCATCCTTTTTTATGGCTGCATAGTATTCCATGGTGTATATGTGCCACATTTTCTTAATCCA
>NW_016805390.1:3034735-3036927 GCF_001698545.2 Rhinopithecus bieti
AGAGTAGATACAAAAATTTTCTCTGGATCTTTCCCCAACTCAATAAAATCAGAACTGATTTTATTTTTCAAATGGACAAGCTAAACACCCAGTGTTACAATCTTTGACATTTCTACCATGTCCCCAGTGAAGACATTTTCAAAGTGAGGGAAAAATTAAATGAGCATATCTTTACCTTAAGGTTTAGAAAACCTTAGCTGGTGCACTTACCAAGTGAAAATCACAATAATGTAAATTTGGTTCTAAACAAAAAAGAATTATTTGATAAATATATTTGTATTCTATTATCTAATGTATTTTTATACTTAGGACGAATATTTAGTATTAGTATCAGTGGATGGCATATCTGTCACATACATGTAAGTAAACAACAAGTAAATGTATAGACAGAAAGAAAAGTAAGTCGTTAGTAACAATTACCACCTTTGTTTAAATTTAATGAGCTCTTAATGAACTATCACAGATAAGATATTGGTGTCAATACCAAATAGAATAATAGACATTGGAGACTCTAAAAGGTAGGAGGATGGGAGAGGGGTGAGAGATAAGAAATTAAACTACTGTGTATAATATACACTGTTTGGTTGATGGTTACACTAAAAGCCCAGATTTCACCACTAGGCAATATATCCTTGTGACAAAACTGCACTTGTACCCCCTAAATCTATAAAATTTTTTAAATAAAAAAAGATATTGGTGTCAGAAATGTCTTTAACGACTTATGCAAACAACCAAATATAGACATTCCCCTTTCTATGTACACTTTGGATTAAATAACAGACCAGGAGTAAGCCATGACAGATTTTAATAGAGCCTTTCACTGAAGTCTTTCCTCTACTTCTAGTCTCTGTCCTAAGCAAAATAAAGAAGACAATGTATGCTTTGTTAATACACTGTTTCACTTCCTAAGTAAGAAGGTCACAAGTAACAATACTTATCTCCGCAGCCTTTCAACCACAGGTGTATTACATTAATTCCATTTAATTTGTTTAAATCCATAACATATGTCAAAGATAATACAGCATTTTGTATCTATCTTGCAGTTCAGCTGTAAAAGGAATTACTGAAAATTCACCTTGGTGCTAGGTTTCATTAATTTAATTATGAATTGCTTTTCCATATACCATTGAGTGGCTAAAATAATGCAACATTGGATGATATTTTATAGTAAAGGAATACCTAATTAAAATCATAATTCAATAAAACATGCTTATTCTACTATTCTCATTCGATCCAGTTTTAGTTCACTTGCAAAGTAATGAAAATAAAAATAAGAGGGGTGGAGCAAGATGGCTGAATAGGAACAGCTCCAGTCTCCAACTCCCAGCGTGAGCGACACAAAAGACCGGTGATTTCTGCATTTTCAACTGAGGTACTGGGGTCATCTCACTAGGGAGTGCCATACAATCGGTGCTGGTCAGCTGCTGCAGCCCGACCAGCGAGAGCTGAAGCAGGGTGAGGCATCGCCTCACCTGGGAAGCGCAAGGGGGAAGGGAGTCCCCTTTCCTAGCCAGGGGAACTGAGACACACAACACCTGGAATATCGGGTAACTCCCACCCCAATACTGCACTTTAAGCAAACGGGCACACCAGGAGAATATATCTCACACCTGGCCGGGAGGGTCCCACGCCCACGGAACCTCCCTCATTGGTAAAACAGCAGTCTGCGATCTAACCGCAAGGCAGCAGCGAGGTTGGGGGAGGGGCGCACGCCATTGCTGAGGCTTAAGTAGGTAAACAAAGCCGCTGGGAAGCTCGAACTGGGTGGAACTCACAGCAGCTCAAGGAAACCTGCCTGTCTCTGTAGACTCCACCTCTGGGGACAGGGAACAGATAAATAACAAGAACAAAAAAGCAGCAGAACCTCTGCAGATGCAAACGACTCTGTCTGACAGCTTTGAAGAGAGCAGTGGATCTCCCAACACGGAGGTTGAGATCTGAGAAGGGACAGACTGCCTGCTCAAGTGGGTCCCTGACCCCTGAGTAGCCTAACTGGGAGACATCCCCCACTAGGGGCAGTCTGACACCCCACACCTCACAGGCTGGAGTACACCCCTGAGAGGAAGCTTCCAAAGTAAGAATCAGACAGGTACACTCGCTGTTCAGCAATATTCTATCTTCTGCAACCTCTGCTGCTGATACCCAGGCAAACAGGGTCTGGAGTGGACCTCAAGCAATCTCCAACAGACCTA